>NW_027364761.1:0-178732 GCF_046119375.1 Phyllobates terribilis
TTTTTTATACAGTTCTTCCCATTTTTTGTATTGTTTTAGATAAACCTTGATAAAGGCTGAGGCCGAAGTGTTGGTCATACATCTGTATCATGAACAATTTATTGTCTGAATAAATTCCTTGATTTGCATCAATATCCATTGTGCCTAAAGGTTTATATATATATATATATATATATATATATATATATATATATATATATATATATATATATATATATATATATATATATATATATATATATATATATATATATATATATATATATATATATATGTATATGTATTTTTGCTTGTGAGTTTTCTTATAATGTTTTTAAATACAAGACCGTATTGCGATATCATTGAGATACAAATGTTTCTGTTGCGATCCTCAGCTCTACCTGAGAACACAATCTGCGTGGGACTGGGCCGAGTGGGGGGCATCTGGCCAACATATAGCGGCGGGCACTCTGCAGCAACTCAGCACTGTTGACTTTGGAGGTCCTCTTCATTCCCTGGTGGTCAGCGGCTGCATGCATCCCCTAGAACTAGATATGCTAAGATTGTTTGCTGTGGAGCCCTTTAGTTTCTATCAGATAAATGTGGAGGACAACTCAACATATCTGTCATCATAGACAATCTGTGCCGAATCCGCACCCCTCACTGCTGAGCAGCTACCCTGTCTAGGTGGCAGCACACAGTGCTTTGTGTGTGTCCCATTGTGTTACTAGTGATATAGCAGTATACTAGGGATGCACCAACTCCACATTTTTATTAATATTACTCCAGATATGGACGAAACCCTCCAAGATGCAGGCTTTATTATACTACAGAATTTTGGTGCATCCATAATATATGCTCAAGCACTTTAATAGAAACCTGTTCCACCATGTCCATGCTTCACTGCGCTACTGGTATTTATTTGGAAACACAGGGATATTCCAGGAAAACGTGTTTTATGCTTAATACAAATAAACTGATCACATTTTCAAAGAATTTCCATTGGTGTTTATCTCCTTTTTTGTAATTTACCTGTCTGGTTAATTCACACTTTTCATGTTTTTTGTACAACCAGTTAATGGGGTGGTCTCAGTTTCTTAAAGGGAGTCTGTCACCCCAATACTCAAATCATTTATGGATTTGTATAGGAATCTTGGCCCCTATAAAAAAAATATACTTTAGGTACAGATATTTTTATGCAAAAACAGCATTTACACCCCACGCTTAATTACCATCCTCTGCCCCTCCCCTTACGATGATTGACAGCACTGCCTATATTGAATCCTCAGCCCTGCACACACTGACACTGCAGGAGCTGAAAACTCAGTGTCCGAGCTTGCGGGCATCCTCTGATCCCCTTGTCCAGTCTACAGTTGTCTCGTTCAGTGGGCAGAAAAAAGCTTTTACTTAAAAATTGTAAGTCTCGATTTGAGTTTGCCAAAAGACATGTGGGAGACTCCCAAAATATATGGAGGAATGTGCTGTGGTCAGATGAGACCAAAATTGAACTTTTTGGCCACCAAGGTAAATGCTATGTCTGGCACCAAACCAACAGCTCATCACCCCAAGAACACCATCCCCACAGTGAAACATGGTGGTTGCAGTATCATGCTGTGGGTATGTTTTTCTGCAGCAGCCACCTCCATTATCTGAATGCAAGGAAGATTGTGAACTTGTGCTACTTGTGCAGTAACACTTTGTCATTTCTGCTCCATTCTGTCTTCAAGCACAGGGTTAACAATGCTCTGACTCCATATCCGGCTTCATGGCTTGATCATAGATGCTGGATCCTGATTCCCAAGAAAATCCCACCAACCCAAGATTGTGAAAGAAATGCACAAAACACTTTTAGTGAATGTTAAATAGACCAAATTTTATTACAAATCATATTATTTCATTCAGTGTCTGAAATTTAGAATCAGCCAATTGCTATGAAAAAGACACTGAAAATGGCAAACCTCCGACTCACGAAGAATCATCCGTCAGCACTCAGGAGAGGAAAACCCCCTGTGGAGGAAACCTCTAGGGAACCATGGCTGGAGGACTTGCCCTTCCCTCGGGCTTAGAAGGATAGTGCCAACAAGTAACAGCAAATTGTACTAGAATTTGTACATTGTATCATATTTACAGTGAGACATGATATACATCCACTATAGATATGATAGCAGTGACATCACATAGTCACACAAGTTACACATTACATCATCAGAAAACAGACAGTAATGGAGAAGGTCAAAGTAGGTGCCCTGTGCGAGCACCATATGGAGAAGTCTAATGCGACATCTCCAGGCCGTACACATAAAGGTGAAGGCAACTAGTACCGGACGTGAGGGAGATCTGGCTGCAACATCTGTCACCCCATTGATCGCTAGGGTTAGTTTGATCTGGCTGGCTAGGCGGTATGGCTGATCTGGCTGGCTAGGCGGTATGGCTGATCTGGCTGGCTAGGCGGTATGGCTGATCTGGCTGGCTAGGCAGTATCCCCTTCCTCCCTTACGGGTTGTGGAGTGATGAAGCTCCAGGTCTCCAGACACATCAAGTACGGCGCTTCATACGGCTGAATGACCTGTGGTTCCGGAATCATCTTCTATATCATAGATGTATGTGTTTATGACATCAGCACAGTTGCCGTAGTTACCACAGGTGTTCATTACTGGTGCTTCACTGGCTAGAAAGTCTCTCTCAGTGTTCCAAAGAATTAACCCTTGAATGACTGGCACTGTACATTTGTCCAGAATCCTGTAACATAATCTTGTCACTGTGCAGGACCGTTATCAATATTATACTTTAAAATTCCCTTAAACAAAGTCTAATTAGTGAGCGCATCTACAGATTTGATGGGTAACAAGCACAATAATCCCCTTAAGCCCTACTAAATGCATAAATGTCCAATATGAGTACAGAGCAGTCCATACAGAATGGATGATATAGAGGGCAATACAGTTAGATAAAGAAGTAGAAAGCCAAACCAAGTAAATGTCTCCTGAGATCTCGGCTACTGAGGTCTCAATTGTGCATCTGCTGCCTCAGGCGGCCATTTGTGTAACACAAGCGATCGGAAGATCACAGCTTCTAGTCTACTAAGGAGACTATTGAAGCATGTAAAAAGTAAAAAAAAATATTTAAAAGTTCAAATCACCCCCCTTTTGCCCCATTCAAAATAAAACAATCAAAAACACACGTTTGGTATCGCCGCATTTAGAATCGCCCGATCTATCAATATATAAAAAGAATGACTTCCATCAGTAAACTGTATAACGAGAAAGAAACAAAACTCCAAAATTAAGTTGTTTTGGTCGCCGCAACATTGCATTAAAATGTAATAACAGGCGATCATAAAATCATATCTACACCAAAACGGTATCAATAAAAATGTCAGCTCAGTGCGCAAAAAATAACCCCTGACCCGGCTCTAGATCACGAAAAATGGAGACGCTACCGGTCTCGGAAAAATGATTATTTTTTTTTACAAGCTTTGAATTTTGATTTCACCACTTAAATAAAGTAGAAGCTCCACATGTTTGGTAACTACGAACTCGTAATGACCTGGAGAATCATAATGGCCGGTCAGTGTTAGCATTTACTGAACATGGTAAAAAAAAACTTTTGTGGAATTGCACTTTTTTTGCCATTTCACTGCACTTGGATATTTTTCCCATTTTCCAGTACACAATATGGTAAAATCAATGGTGGTGTTCAAAAGAATAACTCATCCCACAATAAAACAAGCCCTCACATGGCCATATTGACGGAAAAATAAAAAAGTTATGGCTCTGGGAAGAAGGGGAGCAAAAAATGAAAGCGCATAAACGGAAAAACCTGAGGTGATAAAGGGGTTAACTGGAATTTTCTGCCATGGACTCATTGGCAAATCTGAAATAGATATTTCTCGCTCCCTTATCAGTGTGGAAACATATATCTTTGGCCTCATTCAGACGTCTGTTTTTCATGTTTGTGTCCTCTCCATATTTGTTACGGATAGATCACATACACAATATAATCTGTAGTCGTCCACATGTCATTTTTTTGTTGAAAACCGCGTAGTGTCCGTTTTTTATCCTAGTGGTTGATGGAAATTCTCCAGATCTATGGGTCCATGACATCGCTGACAGCTGGCATTGCCATCCATGTGCTGTCTGTGATAACACTGTTACCAGAGGAGAAGCTTCTCAATTTATGGATTTATTTTGCATACAAGAAAAGCTGATGAAACGCTGAAGATAAAAACTGACCACTTTCAGACATTTTTTGCATATACGATAAGTCACTGACATCTGATTAAGTCCTAAGGCCCCGTTCACATGTCAGGTTTTAATCAGTGTTTTTTTTCTCATTTTCATCTGATTTTGGTCAGTGTGGCAGTTTCTCTCCTCAGTGGGGCATATTTTTTTATATGTAAAGTAAAAAGCTAAAGGTTTCCTAGCCTCGCTTGCCCGGCCTATAGACCCTGGAAAACAGGCAGTACAGGCAACATGGTTGGTTCTGGCCATTTTTCTGACAGACTCATTGACTTCAATAGATGATCTTTATCTACAAATCAGATGGAAATCGGACCGGTCTCGGTTCTGATTTACAGATCAATCGTCCACAAAAAATAGAGCTGTAAACCTGTCCCCGGTCTATAACGGAGCATATTCTACCTGTTAGAGAAATAACCAGACGTGAAAAGAGCCATGTGCTATTCTTACAGGGAAGGGGCCACCATTTTATGTTTTGTATTAATAATTATGTAATCAATTATTTTTAATACAAAATTAAATGTCCCCCTTTATTAGTTTTTTAGTTATTTATTTTTACATTGGCCACTAGGGGCTGCCATTTTTATTTGGGGGGTGTGTAAGAAGCGCTCTTACACACCTCATTTACGGCAGCCCTGGCCATAAGAGACAGTAGTCTGTCACCGACCCTATCTCTAACATTACAGGCCGCTCCTCCTGCCTCTAGCTGTGACCTGGGCACGCCCCCTTGGCTGTTTAGGCCGCAACCGTGGGAGGAGATTGCAGCCATCTTTGTGGAGCCTGCAGTGTAAGCTGTACATTCCCCCTGTCGTCGCACGCACTGCTCAGTCAGAGCGTGCCATGACAGGAGCTGCCGGGGAGGAAATGCCTGGGAGTGGACGTCCCGAGTGAGTATCTGCGGCGGCGCCGTGCGGTGATCTCAGCCTCTCAGCTGTTATCACCGCCGACATCTTCAGGCAACACAGACACAGCGCTGCGTGGGAACATGGAAGGTGAGTAGAAGCGTTTATTGTTTTGTTTTTTTTTTCCTTTGCATTGAATATATGGGGGCATAAACCCACCAGGATGGAGGAGGAGGCATAAACCCACCAGGATGGAGGAGGAGGCATAAACCCACCAGGATGGAGGAGGGGGCATATACCCACCAGGATGGAGGAAGGGCATATACCCACCAGGATGGATGGGGGGGGGCATATACCCACTAGTATGGAGGGGGGGCATATACCCACCAGGATGGATGGAGGGGGGGCATATACCCACCATGATGGATATAGGGGGGGCATATACAAGCCAGGATGGAGGGGGGCATATACCCACCAGTATGGAGTGGGGGATATACCCACCAGGATGGATGGAGGGGGGCATATACTGACCGGGATGGATGGAAGGGCATATACACCTAACCAGGATAGATGGAGGTACATATACACCTACTCAGGATGGATGGAGGGGCATATACACTTGCCCAGGATGGATGGATGGAGGGGCATATACACCTACCCAGAATGGATGGATGGAGAGGCATATACACCTAACCAGGATGGATTGAGGGGCATATACACATACCCAGGATGGATGGATGGAGGGGCATTAACACCTACGCAGGATGGATGGATGCAGGGGCATTTACACCTACCCAGGAAGGATGGATGGAGGGGCATTTACACCTACCAAGGATGGATGGAGGGATGGAGGGGCATTTACACCTACACAGGATGGATGGATGGAGGGGCATATACACCTACCCAGGAAAGATGGAGGGGCAGATAACCCTACCCAGGATGGATGGAGGGGCATATACACCTACCCAGGATGGATGGAGGGGCATATACACCTATCCAGGATGGATGGAGGGGCATATACACCTACCCAGAATGGATGTATGGAGAGGCATATACACCTACCCAGGATAGATGGATGGAGGAGGGGCATGTACACCTACCCAGGATGGATGGAGGGGCATATACACCTACCCAGAATGGATGGATGGAGAGGCATATACACCTAACCAGGATGGATTGAGGGGCATATACACATACCCAGGATGGATGGATGGAGGGGCATTAACACCTACGCAGGATGGATGGATGCAGGGGCATTTACACCTACCCAGGAAGGATGGATGGAGGGGCATTTACACCTACCAAGGATGGATGGAGGGATGGAGGGGCATTTACACCTACACAGGATGGATGGATGGAGGGGCATATACACCTACCCAGGAAAGATGGAGGGGCAGATAATCCTACCCAGGATGGATGGAGGGGCATATACACCTATCCAGGATGGATGGAGGGGCATATACACCTACCCAGAATGGATGTATGGAGAGGCATATACACCTACCCAGGATAGATGGATGGAGGAGGGGCATGTACACCTACCCAGGATGGATGGAGGGGCATATACACCTACCCAGGATGGATGGATGGAGGGGCATATACACCTATCCAGGATGGATGGATGGAGGGGCATTTACACCTACCCAGGATGGATGGATGGAGGGGCATTTACACCTACCCAGGATGGATGGATGGATGGAGGGGCATTTACACCTACCATGGATGGATGTATGGATGGAGGGGCATGTACACCTACCCAGGATAGATGGATGGATGGAGGGGCATGTACACCTACCCAGGATGGATGGATGGATGGAGGGGCATTTACACCTACCCAGGATGGATGGATGGAGGGGCATTTACACCTACCCAGGAGGGATGGATGGATGGAGGGGCATTTACACCTACCCAGGAGGGATGGATGGATGGAGGGGCATTTACTCCTACCCAGGAGGGATGGATGGATGAAGGAGCATTTACACCTACCCAGGATGGATGGATGGATGGAGGGGCATTTACACCTACCCTGGATGGATGGATGGATGGATGGAGTGGCATATACACCTACCCTGGATGGATGGAGGGGCATTCACACCTACCCTGGATGGATGGACGGGCATTTACACCTACCCAGGATGGATGGATGGAGGGGCATTTACACCTACCCAAGATGGATGGGTGGAGGGGCAATTACACCTACCATGGATGGATGGATGGATTTAGAGGCATGTACACCTACCCAGGATGGATGGATGGATGGATTGAGGGGCATTTACACCTACCCAGGATGGATGGATGGAGGGGCATTTACACCTACCCAGGATGGATGGATGGATGGAGGGACATTTACACCTACCCAGGATGGATGGATGGAGGGGCATTTACACCTACCCAGGATGGATGGATGGAGGGGCATTTACACCTACCCAGGATGGATGGAGGGGCATTTACACCTACCCAGGAGGGATGGATGGATGGAGGGGTATTTACTCCTACCCAGGATGGATGGATGGATGGATAGAGGGGCATTTACTCCTACCCAGGATGGATGGATGGATGAAGGGGCATATGCATTTATCCAGGATGGATGGATGGAGGGGCATATACACCTACCCAGGATGGATGGAGGGGCATCTACACCTGTCCAGGATGGATGGATGGAGGGGCATCTACGCCTACTCAGAATGGATGGATCGATGGAGGGACATATACGCCTACTCAGAATGGATGGATCGATGGAGGGGCATATACATCTACCCAGGATGGATGGATGGGGTGACATATAAACCTACCCAGCATGGATGGATGGAGGGGCATTTACACCTACCCAGGATTGATGGATGGATGAAGTGGCTTATACACCTACCCAGGATGAATGGATGGAGGCGCATCTACACCTAACCAGGATGGATGAATGGAGGGGCATCTACACCTAACGAGGATGGATGGAGGGGCATATACACCTATCCAGGATGGATGGATGGAGGGGCATTTACACCTACCCAGGATGGATGGATGGAGGGGCATTTACACCTACCCAGGATGGATGGAGGGGCATTTACACCTACCATGTATGGATGGAGGGGCATGTACACCTACCCAGGATAGATGGATGGATGGAGGGGCATGTACACCTACCCAGGATGGATGGATGGATGGAGGGGCATTTACACCTACCCAGGATGGATGGATGGAGGGGCATTTACACCTACCCAGGAGGGATGGATGGATGGAGGGGCATTTACACCTACCCAAGAGGGATGGATGGATGGAGGGGCATTTACTCCTACCCAGGAGGGATGGATGGATGGAGGAGCATTTACACCTACCCAGGATGGATGGATGGATGGAGGGGCATTTACACCTACCCTGGATGGATGGATGGATGGATGGATGGAGAGGCATATACACCTACCCAGGATGGATGGATGGATGGAGGGGCATTCACACCTACCCTGGATGGATGGATGGACGGGCATTTACACCTACCCAGGATGGATGGATGGAGGGGCATTTACACCTACCCAAGATGGATGGGTGGAGGGGCATTTACACCTACCATGGATGGATAGATGGATTTAGAGGCATGTACACCTACCCAGGATGGATGGATGGATGGATGGAGGGGCATTTACACCTACCCAGGATGGATGGATGGAGGGGCATTTACACCTACCCAGGATGGATGGATGGATGGAGGGATATTTACACCTACCCAGGATGGATGGATGGAGGGGCATTTACACCTACCCAGGATGGATGGATGGATGGATGGAGGGGCATTTACACCTACCCAGGATGGATGGAGGGGCATTTACACCTACCCAGGAGGGATGGATGGATGGAGGGGCATTTACTCCTACCCAGGATGGATGGATGGATGGATAGAGGGGCATTTACTCCTACCCAGGATGGATGGATGGATGAAGGGGCATATGCATTTATCCAGGATGGATGGATGGAGGGGCATATACACCTACCCAGGATGGATGGAGGGGCATCTACACCTGCCCAGGATGGATGGATGGAGGGGCATCTACGCCTACTCAGAATGGATGGATCGATGGAGGGACATATACGCCTACTCAGAATGGATGGATCGATGGAGGGGCATATACATCTACCCAGGATGGATGGATGGGGTGACATATAAACCTACCCAGCATGGATGGATGGAGGGGCATTTACACCTACCCAGGATTGATGGATGGATGAAGGGGCTTATACACCTACCCAGGATGAATGGATGGAGGCGCATCTACACCTAACCGGGATGGATGAATGGAGGGGCATCTACACCTAACCAGGATGGATGGAGGGGCATATACACCTACCAGAATAGACTACCCAGGATGGATGGATGGATGGAGGGGCATCTACGCCTACCCAGAATGGATGAAGGGGCATATACACCTACCTAGGATGGATGGATGGCTGGAGGGGCATATACAGCTACCCAGGATGGATGGATGGAGGGGCCGATACACCTACCTAGGATGGATGGAGGGGCATATACACCTACCTAGGATGGATGGAGGGGCATATACACCTACCCAGGATGGATGGAGGGGCATTTACACCTACCCAGGATGGATGGATGGAGGGGCATTTACACCTACCCAGGAGGGATGGATGGATGGAGGGGCATTTACACCTACCCAGGAGGGATGGATGGATGGATGGGCATTTACTCCTACCCAGGAGGGATGGATGGATGGAGGAGCATTTACACCTACCCAGGATGGATGGATGGATGGAGGGGCATTTACACCTACCCTGGATGGATGGATGGATGGATGGAGGGGCATATACACCTACCCAGGATGGATGGATGATTGGAGGGGCATTCACACCTACCCTGGATGGATGGATGGATGGAGGGGCATTTACACCTACCCAGGATGGATGGATGGAGGGGCATTTACACCTACCCAGGATGGATGGGTGGAGGGGCATTTACACCTACCCAGGATGGATGGATGGATGGAGGGACATTTAAACCTACCCAGGATGGATGGATGGAGGGGCATTTACACCTACCCAGGATGGATGGATGGATGGATGGAGGGGCATTTACACCTACCCAGGATGGATGGAGGGGCATTTACACCTACCCAGGAGGGATGGATGGATGGAGGGGCATTTACTCCTTCCCAGGATGGATGGATGGATGGATAGAGGGGCATTTACTCCTACCGAGGATGGATGGATGAAGGGGCATATGCAGTTACCCAGGATGGATGGATGGAGGGGCATATACACCTACCCAGGATGGATGGAGGGGCATCTACACCTGCCCAGGATGGATGGATGGAGGGGCCTATACACCTACCTAGGATGGATGGAGGGGCCTATACACCTACCTAGGATGGATGGAGGGGTATTTACACCTACCCAGGATGGATGGATTGATGGAGGGGCATTTACACCTACCCAGGAGGGATGGATGGATGGAGGGACATTTACACCTACCCAGGAGGGATGGATGGATGGAGGGGCATTTACTCCTACCCAGGAGGGATGGATGGATGGAGTAGCATTTACACCTACCCAGGATGGATGGATGGATGGAGGGGCATTTACACCTACCCTGGATGGATGGATGGAAGGGCATATACACCTACCCAGGATGGATGAATGGATGGAGGGACATTTAAACCTACCCAGGATGGATGGATGGAGGGGCATTTACACCTACCCAGGATGGATGGATGGAGGGGCATTTACACCTACCCAGGATGGATGGAGGGGCATTTACACCTACCCAGGAGGGATGGATGGATGGATGGAGGGGCATTTACTCCTACCCAGGATGGATGGATGGATGGATAGAGGGGCATTTACTCCTACCCAGGATGGATGAATGGATGAAGGGGCATATGCATTTACCCAGGATGGATGGATGGAGGGGCATATACACCTACGCAGGATGGATGGAGGGGCATCTACACCTGCCCAGGATGGATGGATGGAGGGGCATCTACGCCTACTCAGAATGGATGGATCGATGGAGGGGCATATACGCCTACTCAGAATGGATGGATCGATGGAGGGGCATATACATCTACCCAGGATGGATGGATGGGGTGACATATAAACCTACCCAGCATGGATGGATGGAGGGGCATTTACACCTACCCAGGATTGATGGATGGATGAAGGGGCATATACACCTACCCAGGATGAATGGATGGAGGGGCATCTACACCTAACCAGGATGGATGGATGGAGGGGCATCTACGCCTAACCAGGATGGATGGAGGGGCATATACACCTACCAGAATAGACTACCCATGATGGATGGATGGATGGATGGAGGGGCATCTACACCTAACCAGGATGGATGAATGGAGGGGCATCTACACCTAACCAGGATGAATGGAGGGGCATATACACCTACCAGTATAGACTATCCAGGATGGATAGATGGATGGAGGGGCATCTACGCCTACCCAGAATGGATGAAGGGGCATATACACCTACCCAGGATGGATGGATGGCTGGAGGGGCATATACAGCTACCCAGGATGGATGGATGGAGGGGCCGATACACCTACCTAGGATGGATGGAGCTGCATATACACCTACCTAGGATGGATGGAGGGGTATATACAGCTACCCAGGATGGATGGAGGGGCATATACACCTACCCAGGATGGATGGAGGGGCATTTGCTTCTACGCAGGATGGATGGAGGGGCACATACACCTACGCAGGATGGATGGAGGGGCACATACACCTACCTAGGATGGATGGAGGGGTATATACACCTACCTAGGATGGATGGAGGGGCATATACACCTACCCAGGATGGATGGAGGGGCATATACACCTACCCAGGATGGATGGAGGGGCATTTACATCTACGCAGGATGGATGGAGGGGCACATACACCTACGCAGGATGGATGGAGGGGCATATACAGCTACCCAGGATGGATGGAGGGGCATATACAGCTACCCAGGATCGATGAATGAAGGGGCATATACAGTACAGACCAAAAGTTTGGACACACCTTCTCATTTAAAGATTTTTATGTATTTTCATGACTATGAAAATTGTACATTCACACTGAAGGCATCAAAACTATGAATTAACACATGTGGAATTATATACTTAACAAAAAAGTGTGAAACAACTGAAAATATGTCTTATATTCTAGGTCCTTCAAAGTAGCCACCTTTTGCTTTGATGACTGCTTTGCACACTTTTGGCATTCTCTTGATGAGCTTCAAGTGGTAGTCACCGGAAATGGTTTTCACTTCACAGGTGTGCCCTGTCAGGTTTAATAAGTGGGATTTCTTGCCTTATAAATGGGGTTGGGACCATCAGCTGTGTTGTGCAGAAGTCTGGTGGATACACAGCTGATAGTCCTACTGAAAAGACTGTTAGAATTTGTATTGTGGCAAGAAAAAAGGAGCTAAGTAAAGAAAAACGAGTGGCCATCATTACTTTAAGAAATGAAGGTCAGTCAGTCCAAAAAATTGGGAAAACTTTGAAAGTGTCCCCAAGTGCAGTTGCAAAAACCATCAAGAACTACAAAGAAACTGGCTCACATGAGGACCACCCCAGGAAAGGAAGACCAAGAGTCACCTCTGCTTCTGAGGATAAGTTTATCCGAGTCACCAGCCTCAGAAATCGCAGGTTAACAGCAGCTCAGATTAGAGACCAGGTCAATGCCACACAGAGTTCTAGCAGCAGACACATCTCTTCAACAACTGTTATGAGGAGACTTTGTGCAGCAGGCCTTCATGGTAAAATAACTGCTAGGAAACCACTGCTAAGGACAGGCAACAAGCGAAAGAGACTTGTTTGGGCTAAAGAACACAAGGAATGGATATTAGACCAGTGGAAATCTGTGCTTTGGTCTGATGAGTCCAAATTTGAGATCTTTGGTTCCAACCACTGTGTCTTTGAGCGATGCAGAAAAGGTGAACGGATGGACTCTGCATGCCTGGTTCCCACTGTGAAGCATGGAGGAGGAGGTGTGATGGTGTGGGGGTGCTTTGCTGGTGACACTGTTGGGGATTTATTCAAAATTGAAGGCATACTGTACCAGCATGGCTACCACAGCAGCGGCATGCTATTCCATCCGGTTTGCGTTTAGTTGGACCATCATTTATTTTTCAACAGGACAATGACCCCAAACACACCTCCAGACTGTGTAAGGGATATTTGACCAAGAAGGGGAGTGATGGGGTGCTACGCCAGATGACCTGGCCTCCACAGTCACCAGAACTGAACCCAATCGAGATGGTTTGGGGTGAGCTGGACCGCAGAGTGAAGGCAAAAGGGCCAACAAGTGCTAAGCATCTCTGGGAACTCCTTCAAGATTGTTGGAAGACCATTTCTGGTGATTACCTCTTGAAACTCACCAAGAGTGTGCAAAGCAGTCATCAAAGCAAAAGGTGGCTACTTTGAAGAACCTAGAATATAAGACATATTTTCAGTTGTTTCACACTTTTTTGTTAAGTATATAATTCCACATGTGTTAATTCATAGTTTTGATGCCTTCAGTGTGAATGTACAATTTTCATAGTCCTGAAAATACAGAAAAATCTTTAAATGAGAAGGTGTGTCCAAACTTTTGGTCTGTACTGTACACCTGCCCATTATGGATGAAGGGGCATATTCTCCTACCAAGGATGGATGGATGGAGGGGCATAAACACCTACCCAGGATGGATGGATGGAGGGGCATATACACCTACCCAGGATGGATGGAGGAGCATATACACCTACCCAGGATGGATGGATGGAGGGGGATATACACCTACCCAGGATGGATGGATGGAGGGGGATATACACCTACCCAGGATGGATGGATGGAGGGGGATATACACCTACCCAGGATGGATGGATGGAGGGGAATATACACCTACCCAGGATGCATGGATGGAAGGGTATATACACCTACCCAGGATGGATGTATGGAAGGGTATATACACCTGCCCAGGATGGATGGAGGGGCAAATACTGCTACCCAGGATGGATGGATGGATGGAGGGGCATATACACCTACCCATAATGGATGGAAGGATGGATGGAGGGGTATCCACATCCATCATGGATGGATGGAGGGGAATCTACACCGACCAAGGATGGATGAATGGAGGGGCATCTACACCTACCTAGAATGGATGGATGGAGAGGCATATACACCTACCCAGGATGGATGGATGGAGGGGCATATACACCTACCCAGGATGGATGGATGGAGGGGCATATACACCTACCCAGGATGGATGGATGGAGGGGCATTTACACCTACCCAGGATGGATGAATGGAGGGGCATCTACACCTACCTAGAATAGATGGATGGAGAGGCATATACACCTACCCAGGATGGATGGATGGAGGGGCATATACACCTACCCAGGATGGATGGATGGAGGGGCATTTACACCTACCCAGGATGGATGGATGGAGGGGCATATACACCTACTCAGGATGGAAGGATGGAGAGGCTTATACACCTACTCAAGATGGATGGATGGAGGGGCATATACACCTACTCAGGATGGATGGATGGAGGGGCATTTACAGCTACCCAGGATGGATGGAGGGGCATATACACCTACCCTGGATGGATGGGGGGGTGTATACACCTACCCAGGATGGATGTAGGGGAGTAAACACCTATCCAGGATGGATGGATGGAGGGGCATATACACCTACCCAGGATGGATGGATGGAGGGGCATATACACCTTCCCAGGATCGATGGATGGAGGGGCATATACACCTACCCAGAATTGGTGGAAGGAGGGGCATATACACCTACCCAGGATGGATGAATGGAGGGGCATATTCTCCTACCAAGGATGGATAGAGGGGCATATACTCCTACCCTGCATGGATGGATGGAGGGGCATATACTCCTACCAAGCATAGATGTATGGAGGGTCATCTACACCTAACCAGGATGGATGGAGGGGCATAAACACATACTAGAATAAACTACCCAGGATGGATGGATGGAGGGTCATCTACGCCTACCCAGAAAGGATGGATGGAGGGGCATATACACCTACCCAGGATGGATGGAGGGGCATATACACCTACCCAGGATGGATGGAGGGGCCAATACATCTACCCAGGATGGATTGATGGATGGAGGGGCATCTACAACTACCCAGAATTGATGGATGGAGAGGCATATACACCTACCCAGGATGGATGGATGGAGAGGCATATACACCTACCCAGGATGGATGGTTGGGGCACATACACCTACCCAGGATGGATGGATGGATGGATAGAGGGGAATATACACCTACCGAGGATGGATGGATGGATGAATGGAAAAGAATATACATCTATCCAGGATGGATGGCTGGAGGGGCATTTACACCTAGCTAGGATGCATGGATGGATGGATGGAGGGACATATACACCCACCCAAGATGGGGACCATATTCCATATACCAGGATGGGGCATATACAAGGATGAGGGGCATATACTGTAGGGCGTATATTGGGCCATTACGCTGTAATGCAATATATAGGGCCATTGCTCTGTGGCTCACCATATGGTGTCATTACGCTTTGGCTCTTTTGATACCTGTGATACGTCTGACCTCATAGTATGTCCCCCCTTTTTACTCTTTTGAAGGAGGCTGTTTTACACTTGAAGCATATATGTGTTACAATCCATAACTAAATCGTGTATATTTTTTATTTTTCCTCTTTAGTGGTTAACTCCGGAATGAAGCACCGCTTTGTATTCATTTATATGAGATATTTTCATGTGCTGAGTGTCGGATTATTTGTTATCCCCCCTCTTTTTCTCAGATATGATTGTAATTTGATTTATCATGAGACGATGGATTTTCGTTTTTTATACAGTTCTTCCCATTTTTGTATTGTTTTAGATAAACCTTGATAAAGGCTGAGGCTGAAGTGTTGGTCATACATCTGTCTCATGAACAATTTATTGTCTGAATAAATACCTTGATTTGCATCAATATCCATTGTGCCTAAAGGTTTATATATATATAAAATAAGTATTTTTGCTTGTGAGTTTTCTTATAATGTTTTTAAATAGAAGACCGTATTGCGATATCATTGAGATACAAATGTTTCTGTTGCGATCCTCAGCTCTACCTGAGAACACCATCTGCGTGGGACTGGGCCGAGTGGGGGGCATCTGGCCAACATATAGCGGCGAGCACTCTGCAGCAACTCAGCACTGTTGACTTTGGAGGTCCTCTTCATTCCCTGGTGATCAGCGGCTGCATGCATCCCCTAGAACTGGATATGCGAAGACTGTTTGCTGTGGAGCCCCCTAGTTTCGATCAGATAAATGTGGAGGACAGCTCAACATATCTGTCATCATAGACAATCTGTGCCGAATCCGCACCCCTCACTGCTGAGCAGCTACCCTGTCTAGGTGGCAGCACACAGTGCTTTGTGTGTGTCCCATTGTGTTACTAGTGATATAGCAGTATACTAGAGATGCACCAACTCCACATTTTTATTAATATTACTCCAGATAT
Organism: Phyllobates terribilis; assembly: GCF_046119375.1. Taxonomy (NCBI): domain Eukaryota; kingdom Metazoa; phylum Chordata; class Amphibia; order Anura; family Dendrobatidae; genus Phyllobates; species Phyllobates terribilis. The sequence continues at coordinate 16,557 of NW_027364761.1, forward strand.
GGACGAAACCCTCCAAGATGCAGGCTTTATTATACTACAGAATTTTGGTGCATCCATAATATATGCTCAAGCACTTTAATAGAAACCTGTTCCACCATGTCCATCTTTCACTGCGTTACTGGTATTTATTTGGAAACACAGGGATATTCCAGGAAAACGTGTTTTATGCTTAATAAAAATAAACTGATCACATTTTCAAAAAATTTCCATTCGTGTTTATCTCCTTTTTTGTAATTTACCTGTCTGGTTAATTCACACCTTTCATGTTTTTTCTACAACCAGTTAATGGGGTGGTCTCAGTTTCTAAAAGGGAGTCTGTCACCCCCAATACTCAAATCATTTATGGATTTGTATAGGAATCTTGGCCCCTATAAAAAAAATTCTACTTTAGGTACAGATTATATTTTTATGCAAACAAACCATTTACACCCCTCCCTTACTTTCCATCCTCTGCCCCGCCCCTTATGGTGATTGACAGCACTGCCTATATTGAATCCTCAGCCCTGCACACACTGACACTGCAGGAGCTGAAAACTCAGTGTCCGAGCTTGCGGGCATCCTCTGATCCCCTTGTCCAGTCTATAGTTGTCTCTTTCAGTGGGCAGAAAAAAAGCTTCTGCTTAAAAATTGTAAGGCTCGATTTGAGTTTGCCAAAAGACATGTTGGAGACTCCCAAAATATATGGAGGAATGTGCTGTGGTCAGATGAGACCAAAATTGAAGTTTTTGGCCACCAAGGTAAATGCTATGTCTGGCACCAAACCAACAGCTCATCACCCCAAGAACACCATCCCCACAGTGAAACATGGTGGTTGCAGTATCATGCTGTGGGTATGTTTTTCTGCAGCAGCCACCTCCATTATCTGAATGCAAGGAAGATTGTGAACTTGTGCTACTTGTGCAGTAACACTTTTTCATTTCTGCTCCATTCTGTCTTCAAGCAGAGGGTTAAAAATGCTCTGACTCCATATCCGGCTTCATGGCTTGATCATAGATGTTGGATCCTGATTCCCAAGAGAATCCCACCAACCCAAGATTGTGAAAGAAATGCACAAAACACTTTTAGTGAATGTTAAGTAGACCAAATTTTATTACAAATCATATTATTTCATTCAGTGTCTGAAATTTAGAATAAGCCAATTGCTATGAAAAAGACACTGAAAATGGCAAACCTCCGACTCACGAAGAATCATCCGTCAGCACTCAGGAGAGGAAAACCCCCTGTGGAGGAAACCTCTAGGGAACCATGGCTGGAGGACTTGCCCATCCCTCGGGCTTAAAAGGATAGTGCCAACAAGTAACAGCAAATTGTACTAGAATTTGTACATTGTATCATATTTACAGTGAGACATAATATACATCCACTATAGATATGATAGCAGTGACATCACATAGTCACACAAGTTACACATTACATCATCAGAAAACAGACAGTAATGGAGAAGGTCAAAGTAGGTGCCCTGTGCGAGCACCATATGGAGAAGTCTAATGCGACATCTCCAGGCCGTACACATAAAGGTGAAGGCAACTAGTACTGGACGTGAGGGAGATCTGGCTGCAACATCTGTTACCCCATTGATCGCTAGGGTTAGTTTGATCTGGCTGGCTAGGCGATATGGCTGATCTGGCTGGCTAGGCGGTATGGCTGGCTAGGCGGTATGGCTGATCTGGCTGGCTAGGCGGTATGGCTGATCTGGCTGGCTAGGCCGTATCCCCTTCCTCCCTTACAGGTTGTGGAGTGATGAAGCTCCAGGTCTCCAGACACATCAAGTATGGCGCTTCATACGGCTGAATGACCTGTGGTTCCGGAATCATCTTCTATATCATAGATGTAAGTGTTTATGACATCAGCACAGTTGCTGTAGTTACCACAGGTGTTCATTACTGGTGCTTCACTGGCTAGAAAGTCTCTCTCAGTGTTCCAAAGAATTAACCCTTGAATGACTGGCATTGTACATTTGTCCAGAATCCTGTAACATAATCTTGTCACTGTGCAGGACCGTTATCAATATTATACTTTAAAATTGCCCTAAACAAAGTCTAATTAGTGAGCGCATCTACAGATTTGATGGGTAACAAGCACAATAATCCCCTTAAGCCCTACTAAATGCATAAATGTCCAATATGAGTACAGAGCAGTCCATACAGAATGGATGATATAGAGGGCAATACAGTTAGATAAAGAAGTAGAAAGCCAAACCAAGTAAATGTCTCCTGAGATCTCGGCTCCTGAGGTCTCAATTGCGCATCTGCTGCCTCAGGCGGCCATTTGTGTAACACAAGCGATCGGAAGATCACAGCTTCTAGTCTGCTAAGGAGACTATTGAAGCATGTAAAAAGTAAAAAAATATTTAAAAGTTCAAATCACCCCCCTTTTACCCCATTCAAAATAAAACAATCAAAAATCCACGTTTGGTATCGCCGCATTTAGAATCGCCCGATCTATCAATATATAAGAAGAATGACTTCCATCAGTAAACCGTATAACGAGAAAAAAAACAAAACTCCAAAATTAAGTTGTTTTGGTCGCCGCAACATTGCATTAAAATGTAATAACAGGCGATCATAACATCATATCTACACCAAAACGCTATCAATAAAAATGTCAGCCCAGTGCGCAAAAAATAACCCCTGACCCGGCTCTAGATCACGAAATATGGAGACGCTACGGGTCTCGGAAAAATTATTTTTTTTTTTACAAGCTTTGAATTTTGATTTCACCACTTAAATAAAATAGAAGCTCCACATGTTTGGTAACTACGAACTCGTAATGACCTGGAGAATCATAATGGCCGGTCAGTGTTAGCATTTACTGAACATGGTAAAAAAAAACTTTTGTGGAATTGCACTTTTTTTGCCATTTCACTGCACTTGGATATTTTTCCCATTTTCCAGTACACAATATGGTAAAATCAATGGTGGTGTTCAAAAGAATAACTCATCCCACAATAAAACAAGCCCTCACATGGCCATATTGACGGAAAAATAAAAAAGTTATGGCTCTGGGAAGAAGGGGAGCAAAAAATGAAAGCGCAAAAACGGAAAAACCTGAGGTGATAAAGGGGTTAACTGGAATTTTCTGCCATGGACTCATTGGCAAATCTGAAATAGATATTTCTCGCTCCCTTATCAGTGTGGAAACATATATCTTTGGCCTCATTCAGACGTCTGTTTTTCATGTTTGTGTCCTCTCCATATTTGTTACGGATAGATCACATACACAATATAATCTGTGGAGTCGTCCACATGTCATTTTTTTTTTGAAAACCGCGTAGTGTCCGTTTTTTATCCTAGTGGTTGATGAAAATTCTCCAGTCAGATCTATGGGTCCATGACATCGCTGACAGCTGGCATTGCCATCCATGTGCTGTCTGTGATAACACTGTTACCATAGGAGAAGCTTCTCAATTTATGGATTTATTTTGCATACAAAAAAAGCTGATGAAACGCTGAAGATAAAACTGACCACTTTCAGACATTTTTTGCATATACGATAAGTCACTGACATCTGATTAAGGCCTAAGGCCCCGTTCACATGTCAGGTTTTAATCAGTGTTTTTTTCTCATTTTCATCTGATTTTGGTCAGTGTGGCAGTTTTTCTCCTCAGTGGGGCATATTTTTTATATGTAAAGTAAAAAGCTAAAGGTTTCCTAGCCTCGCTTGCCCGGCCTATAGACCCTGGAAAACAAGCAGTACAGGCAACATGGTTGGTTCTGGCCATTTTTCTGACAGACTCATTGACTTCAATAGATGATCTTTATCTACAAATCGGATGAAAATCGGACCGGTCTCAGTTCTCATTTACAGATCAATCGTCCACAAAAAATAGAGCTGTAAACCTGTCCCCGGTCTATAACGGAGCATATTCTACCTGTTACAGAAATAACCAGACGTGAAAAGAGCCATGTGCTATTCTTACAGGGAAGGGGCCACCATTTTATGTTTTGTATTAATAATTATGTAATCAATTATTTTTAATGCAAAATTAAATGTACCACTTTATTAGTTTTTTATTTATTTATTTTTTCATTGGCCACTAGGGGCTGCCATTTTTATTTGGGGGGGGGGGGTGTAAGAAGCGCTCTTACACACCTCATTTACGGCAGCCCTGGCCATAAGAGACAGTAGTCTGTCACCGACCCTATCTCTAAGATTAGAGGCCGCTCCTCCAGCCTCTAGCTGTGACCTGGGCACGCTCCCTTGGCTGTTCAGGTCGCAGCCGTGGGAGGAGATTGCAGCCATCTTTGTGGAGCCTGCAGTGTAAGCTGTGCATTCCCCCTGTCGTCGCACGCACTGCTCAGTCAGAGCGTGCCATGACAGGAGCTGCCGGGGAGGAAATGCCTGGGAGTGGAGGCCCCGAGTGAGTATCTGTGGCGGCACCGTGCGGTGATCTCAGCTTCTCTGCTGTTATCACTGCCGACATCTTCAGGCAACACAGACACAGCGCTGCGTGGGAACGTGGAAGGTGAGTAGAAGCGTTTATTGTTTTTTTTTTTTTCCTTTGCATTGAATATATGGGGGCATAAACCCACCAGGATGGAGGAGGAGGCATAAACCCACCAGGATGGAGGAGGAGGCATAAACCCACCAGGATGGAGGAGGAGGCATAAACCCACCAGGATGGAGGAGGAGGCATAAACCCACCAGGATGGAGGAGGAGGCATATACCCACCAGGATGGAGGGTGCATATACCCACCAGGATGGAGGAAGGGCATATACCCACCAGGATGGATGGAGGGGGGGCATATACCCACCAGTATGGAAGGGGGGCATATACCCACCAGGATGGATGGAGGGGGGGCATATACCCACCAGTATGGAGGGGGGGGATATACCCACCAGGATGGATGGATGGAGGGGGGCATATACTGACCGGGATGGATGGAGTGGCATATACACCTAACCAGGATGGATGAAGGTACATACGTTCCTCTCCCAGAATTCCAACTATTGGTCTCCTCACTACCCGGAGGTTTACTGACTGCTGTACAAAGAAGAGGAGATGCCACACAGTGGTAGACATGACCATGACCTTATTTTGAGTTGTGTTGCTGCCGTCAATTTCTACATTAGGTAAGTTTTTCAAATGAAATGGAAAATGTCTGATGTTCACCCTCTGATCTGTGATCTATGTTCTGTTGTGAATAAAATGTGGCTATAAGAGATTTCCCAATCATTGCATTCTTGTTTTCTTTCCATTTTTACACACAGCCCCAACTTTTTGGGAATTGGGGCTGTAATTTATGGTCATGTTCACAATGTCCACAAAGATAAAACATGGATATATCCATTTTCCATCGGATTTGCAGATAAAACTCGCCCCTTCGAGTGAAAGTTTGTAAGGAAAATGCACAGCACTCGGATGCTATCCACGTCATTTGAGCGATGTTCGTCTTTTAGGGTTTAATGGGCAGAAGACGCTTGGAAACGCTAAAGGGACGTCACATAAATGTGTCACATACATTGACATGATGCAGATTTTAATTCTACATTGCAAACAATTTCTGCATGAAATCAGCAGAGACATTTATTTTCAGCGTGCAGATTACATTTTGTAAACTTCCATCCGCTTTCCTGCTGCTATAATACGCTGCGGCTTTTCCACAGAGAGAGGACCCTGGTCCACAACATTTTGCTTATTTTGTTGGGAATTGGGCCCTCCGGAGTATGGGAGCTGACACTGATATGGGAGGTTTTATGCTGTTTGTGCAGTATTTGGGACATTAATTTATCAATTATTCGGCCAGGGTATAACAGTATTTTTAGGTAATGATTTGTATTGTACTAATATTTAAAACTTTAATACAATAAACTTTACGGTGTGATGTCAGGACTATGGCACAGTTATTTGGCCGGTGTATTTCAGCATTGTACAGCACTATTATTTGGGGACTTTCTGACGTGTATTTATGGACTGCGGGGTAGAATTATTTTGTGCACTGTATTGCACTATTTTCCATAGAACTGTGTGGCTATATTATTTGGCCAGCATATGGCAGTAGTTTTTGGCACTAGGGATACTATTATTCTGAAACTTTGTGTCATCATTTTATGGACTGTACAATTCTGTTCATACTAATGTAATTGCTTCTATTTTTATAGTCTATGTAACATTTTGAACACCGTACGGTATTATTTTATGACAGAATTATTTGACCACTTTATGGAATTATTTTCTTATGGACTGTATGGCGCCATTATTTAGTTATTGTATCGTCGTTTTTAGTAATTATGTGTTACTATTCTTTAGAGTTTCATATGGTGGGTATTTAGGGATTGTTTGGTGGAATTAATTTGACCACTGTATGGCAGTATTATTGAGGCATTATAATAGGCCCATTGTGCGACTGTTGAAAGTATATCCAGCGGAGCCGTCACCACAGGGAGTCTCACATGTAGACCCAGGTGATGTGTTTGACCTGAGAAAAATACCTCCACTAGCTTTGGGGGGGAGGGTGAGAGCAGTTCTGTCCATTCAGAGGGCTGATCCCAGTGAAGGAGAAAAGAAGCCACATGGTTAGAGTTGGTGGAATGTCGTTGAAGGGATAGTATCTAGTCTGAGGATCTGGACCATGGATGAATCGATGGCTTATGGCGTAGAGATCAGCTACCACCTGAGCTGAATAAATGTGCTACAGTTGTGGGATCCGGGATCCATTGTCTGGATTTGATACATTTTCTTAAAGAACTGTTGCTACTGGGCACCTTTGCTTCTATGGTTTTATGTGTCATATGGAGGATCGTGGACTGTGACTACAGACTATACTTGCTGGAGATACGAAATATGTGGGCCAAAAAGTTGGGGGATAGTGAGTATCGCTTGGCACAAAGGCAGTGGAATTACCTCCCCGGGGAGGGGATCTTGTGGACTGAGACAATTGTATTTTGGACATTTACCTGGAATTGCTGTATTACCATGGATGTAAGGAATAAAATAGTGTTGCTTGTAGATGGTAAGCTTAGGAGCAGGGACCTCACTCCTCATGTAACAGTTTAAACTGTCTTACCTTGTATTGAACTTATTGTATGTACATGTCCCCGCTTAATTGTAAAGTGCTGCGGAATATGTTGGCGCTATATAAATAAAAATCATTATTATTATTAACCTGCCTAAGTAATTATTGAAATGCACCATCTCAGATCTTCACAGTATGGACCCCAAAATAGTAAGGATAAAAACTACAGCAAACACTGCAAATAAAAAAAATAAGAAAGTTGGAAAGCAAAGAGGAAGCAATAGGACTATGTGACCCAGGACCTGGTGCAGCCATCTACTAATGTGCAGGACACCCTGGGGACAATGTCCTCCCCATCCATTAGAACTACAAGGTCCAGCAGACAAGCAGCAGAGCACATCACTCCTTCCCTCCATGTTCCGCTGCAAGTCCAGCGCCGACATTACCGCACATGGCCGCTAGATGGCGGGGCACCTCTGCTGTTGCAGCCAATACTAGCGTGCAGGTGAAGTCGCTGGCCACTAGGTGGAGGGGCATCTCTGCTGTTGCTTCCATTACAATTGCTGGGTGCAGTCGCTGGCCACTAGGTGGCGGCAGACTTTTCCAGGCTGGAATGTTGCTCTCCTCTGCTCTTGCAGTCTGATATAACGCTGGGGATTGTGGGCAGCAGAGATCACAGCCGCCTTGTCTCCTCCACACTCCGCGGAGAGATCCTGTCAGTGAGCCGCCCCTCCTGTCAGGGAGCCGGGGAGAGCCTGACCGCTGCCTCCATCCATCACCGGCCGCTGCTGCAGGCTCAGGTAAGTAGCAGCCCCGTGCCCGCAGCCCATGTCCCGGGCTGAGAAGCCTCCGGCTGCTGATTGCTGCTGGCAGAGGCGATGGCATCTGGGACTGGCAGCAGGTGATGGGTCCTGTGTGATGTGGGCACATACTGGTCAGATGGGGGCGCAGCAGTGCCAGGGAAGCTGGCAGGAGGAGATGCCCATAGTGTGTGGTGTCTGGGGTGATGGGGTGAGACTGGCACCTGCCCTGATAACGCTGCCAGTGCCCGGGAGACTGGTGCCGCTCACTGTGCCCAGGGAGACTCGATCACCTGCTGATCTGCCAGTATTCTACAGCTGGGATTGGCTGTAAGAAGCGGATTGTAACCAAGTCCTAGTGATTAGCTGCAGCGTCGCTATGTTCCATTGTGATCATTATATACCAGGGATTAGCTGCAGCATCGCTATGTGCCATTGTGATCGTTATATACCAGGGATTAGCTGCAGCGTTGCTGTGTGCCATTGTGATTGTTATATACCAGGGATTAGCTGCAGTGTCGCTCTGTGCCATTGTGATGTTATATACCAGGGATTATCTACAGCGTCGCTCTGTGCCATTGTGATCGTTATATACCAGGGATTAGCTGCAGTGTCGCTCTGTGCCATTGTGATAGTTATATACCAGGGATTAGCTGCAGCGTCGCTCTGTGCCATTGCGATTGTTATATACCAGGGATTAGCTGCAGCGTTGCTCTGTGCCATTGTGATCGTTATATACCAGGGATTAGCTGCAGTGTCGCTATGTGCCATTGTGATCGTTATATACCAGGGATTAGCTGCAGCGTCGCTCTATGCCATTGTGATCGTTATATACCAGGGATTAGCTGCAGTGTCGCTCTGTGCCATTGTGATCGTTATATACCAGGGATTAGCTGCAGCGTCGCTCTGTGCCATTGTGATCCTAATATTCCGAGTTACAATGTGACCCTATAAGATGTGAGTAGCCCCTGAGTAATAGACACGAGGAGGTGAAGGACCCTCCTGCTGTTCCTCCTGGCCCGGTGGCCGTGGCACATAAGGACGTCCACTCCAGTGATGGGTATCAATGTTATTATATTATTTTCTGATAACTGAATATTTTATCAACGGTATTTTCTGCCGTTAATGTTAGTGTTGGTGAGGTCCCAGTGTGCTATGAGATATTCCCCAGCGCCTTCTCTCCTGCTGATCCCCCCCCTCCACAGTCCTCCGTGCTGCTGATCTCCCTCCCCTCAGTCCTCCGCCCTGCTGATATCCCCCTTCCATTCCTCCGTGCTGCTGATATCCCCCCCTCCATTCCTCCGTGCTGCTTCTATCCCCCCTCCATTCCTCCGTGCTGCTGCTATCCCCCCCTCCATTCCTCCGTGCTGCTGCTATCCCCCCCTCCATTCCTCCGTGCTGCTGCTATCCCCCCTCCATTCCTCCGTGCTGCTGCTATCCCCCCCTCCATTCCTCCTTGCTGCTGCTATCCCCCCTCCATTCCTCCGTGCTGCTGATACCCCCCCTCCATTCCTCCGTGCTGCTGCTATCCCCCTTCCATTCCTCCGTGCTGCTGCTATCCCCCCTCTATTCCTTCGTGCTGCTGCTGATATCTCCCCCTTCATTCCTCCGTGCTGCTGCTGATATCCCCCCTCCATTCCTCCGTGCTGCTGCTGATATTCCCCCCTCCATTCCTCCGTGCTGCTGCTGATATTCCCCCCTCCATTCCTCCGTGCTGCTGCTGATATCCCCCCCTCCATTCCTCCGTGCTGCTGCTGATATCCCCCCTCCATTCCTCCGTGCTGCTGATATCCCCCCCTCCATTCCTCCGTGCTGCTGATACCCCCCTCCATTCCTCCGTGCTGCTGCTGATATACCCCCTCCATTCCTCCGTGCTGCTGATATCCCCCCCCCTCCATTCCTCCGTCCTGCTGACCGGGTCCCCGCTACTTTCTTCTCTTCTTCCATTGTTGGCTCGTGCCTTTCCCATTCAAGTAGTGGTGGTAGCAGGTATGGCCACTGAATTGGCTGCAGCAGTCACATGCCAACAGTACTGGGAAAGCCTGGTGGGACCCGACCAGCAGCATGGAGGACTAGGGGGGGATCAGCAGGGGCTGTTCAGTATTTCCATCCCACACTCAGCCCATACCTACATATAGAATGTGATGTCTGCAGCCGATCTATAGCTACTGATTGTCTGCAGCGTTCCTCGGTGCACTTCACTATTGAGGGCGCTGTCCGGGATCGTCCTCACCCACTGGGATTCTGGCAATAATGAGAAGCGATAAATGACGGGTGAGGAAAATCCTGGAGAAAAGCCGCAAAGAGAAACCTTCAGGGTGTTTCCTACTGATTCTATAGAAATCCTTTTCTCCGCCAGTAACATAGTCCATTAGCCCCCATAGTGACCGCCTGGTGGTCAGGGGGTCCGGGGTGTTGTGCCCTGGTGGTCAGGGGGTCCGGGGTGTTGTGGTCAGGGGGTCAGGTGTGTTGCACCTGTGGCCTCTGTACATTTATAAGGGTGGAGTCGCTGATATCAGCCACAATATAGTGAGACATAAAGATGGAGAAATGCTGGAGATCTCCGGATCCACTGTGATCTCCTAGAAGAGATCTGCCGGTGACGCCCCAGAAACGATGACTGTTCGGAGCTCCGCACCTTGGATACGAGTGGGGTCTCATTCACACCTCCGTGATCTTCACGTGTGCAAGAAAAATGCTCCCGTGGTCCTCAGTGTTCTGGATATAAGTATAAGGGTCTGTGCGCACCACGTCTTGTAGGTGGCGGCGACCCGCTCAGCTTTACTACAGGAAGAAGCTGCAGAAACCGAGACAGGGAGAACTCCGAGCAGAAACCGCCTGGAGAACGGAGCGGTCACTTCTAACCGTGTGGCCTCTTCATAAACGTGAAACGGTTAAAGGACTGACCATGTGCACAGCGAGGCGGATTACATTGCAGGGTATATGGTCATTCTATCTATTTATTGGGTGGTTGTTCTTCAGACGGGTTGTGGAGCGTACCGGCCTGATAAAGGCGCTGTGTGCACAGAGCCTAAACCTGCAGCGGGAATCATAGGGTCAGCCATGAATCTCTGCTCGTAGATCACATTGCAAATGCACAAGGGATTTATTAGTGTGAACTCCCGGTAACAATGCTCACACTCACTGGGTGGATGTGGACCAAGCCTGCTCATATTCACCACCTAACATGTATGGTGTTTCTTCATGTCTGGGAAGGAAAGATCAGGCATATTGGATAGCAGCATGCCCAATCCTTTTCTTCTGAGAGAAGCTGTCATCAGTAAATATATTTCTAAAGGTGCTATTGCCATGAAATTCTCACCAGATGTCGGTAACAGCCCATCCAATCCACACAGGCAAAGAAATCACCATAGATGTCCATAAATGAAGTTTTGTGTAATGAGAAATGACAATTTCTCAGCTGGAGGACTACGAGGCATCGAGTGATATCATTGCTACTAATGGAGACAAGTGTAGAGAATTCTGCTACTTCTGGGCTTAGGACCATTACGTGCAAAAAGTGTATGGTGTGTGTTACCAAAATAGGAATACCTCTTTAAAGGGGTTGTCCGAGCTTTTATACTTTTCAATGTGTGTGTCTAAGTTGCAGAATGCTGCCCCCTTGTAATATACTCACTGTCAGCATTCTGCACCGTTGCCTACATACTATACTTCAGCATGTGACCAGCCTCACTCCTGATTTTGGAGGACCTGGTCACATCCTGACTAGTCTTTTCGTGTTCTGTTCGGAGACTAGTCATGAAGTCACAACTAACACCACACCCAGTTTCTGCCAGACCCTCCTCCTTCAGCCTCCTGTGCCCGCACACAGTGCAAGGCGGCAGTGGCATGTCACAGCTGGTGGCACTAACCAGTCCAATCAGCTGTTAGCAGAGACATACGGGTGAACTGAATGGTGGAAGAAGGAGCTGAAAGCTTCTTCCTCCACTGATCAATCTCAGGAAAGGCTGGAGGTCCTGTCACTGATGATGATGGTGAAACAGTGCTGCTGTAGGTGCAGCGCAAAATCACATTTTGCAAATGGGAAAGTAATCAGACCTAGGTATTTCTAATAGCTGCAGAGCAGGTGACATTACTTTGACCGATGTCCTAATAGACCTTTCTTCAGTCAAGGTCTAATAGGAGCAGTAAGATGTCAGTCATGGGGGTCACTGTTAGGACCCCAACTTCTATAGAAACTCATCTGCACCGTAATCGTATCTCCCTCTCCTTCTGTCCAAACCATCTAGATGCTGTGGTTGCTACTGACGGTGGGGTATAAGGGGTTAAACTGCCAGGATCAGGAATAGCTCCTCCAGCAGCGGGACTGTGTAATACAGCTGTACGACTGCTGCAGATCTCGTAGGTGCCCTGACGACACCTGCCTGATGAAAATGTGCACTATTGAGCGGGTGCTGGATCCTGACTGTGAAGTAGATTTTCGATGCTTCTCGGGAACCAGTTATTCTTAATCTTTCAGCAGGTTAAGGGTAGAGAGTCTGATTCCAGTGATGTGTCAATTACTGGGTGTGTTTTGCTGTTTTAATACAATCAGTATTTTATCAGCAGGACGTTGTCACTACAAGACTAGGTGTCTCGTGTCTCCTAGTCCAACCACACCGCCATCACTGGTTAGCGGCTTTCTGTCAATATACAGTGTACATAGAAAGCTGCCAATCAATGGTGTGTTCAGGGTTATACAGGGCTCAACATCTGAGCTCTGCTACAGAGAAAAGTGTGATTCTATCACAATTGCTGCACTCAGTAAGTGGCACATCGCTGGAATCAGGGTCTCTGTCCCTACATCATGCTGCTGTCAGATTACATAGCAAAAACCTGCTGACAGATTCCCGTTAAGGCCCAGCTATAATATCACTGTAACACTATCATTAGATGTGAGCTCCCTATACCTGTATACCTGCTGCTGTGGTGCTGCACAAAAAGTTATTCACAAAACGAGTGTATACATGTATATCTATATCTCCTGAATGGTATTACTGCTAGATTTACTATAGATATACAGTACAGACCAAAAGATGAAGCTCATCAAGAGAATGCCAAGAGTGTGCAAAGCAGTCATCAAAGCAAAAGGTGGCTACTTTGAAGAACCTAGAATATAAGACATATTTCAGTTGTTTCACACTTTTTTGTTAAGTATATAATTCCACATGTGTTAATTCATAGTTTTGATGCCTTCAGAGTGAATGTACAATTTTCATAGTCATGAAAATACAGAAAAATCTTTAAATGAGAAGGTGTGTCCAAACTTTTGGTCTGTACTGTATATGATTGTGAACTAAAAGTAAACGACACAAAGTGAATAACAATTGATCATACTTTCCATACGCTAATGAAAGTGCTACAGTGCATATATGAACAATAAAAAATGTGTATATAATTTCTTTAAAACAATAATAAATATATAAGGATTGAGAGGAACCACTAATTTTAAAAACCTCTATATCAAAAAAGCTCTTGTATTAATATCCAGCCGCCTGTCACTGGTATTTATTCAGATAAGTATGATGAACAGAACCTGGAATGTGACGACCAATTCCTCGTTGGCGAAATATCATCAATTCAGATGCATTTTTATTGTGTAAAAGCGCCAAAACATAAAAAAACTATATAGATGTAGTATAGCAGTAAATGTACTGACCCGAAGAATAAAGCGACCTTATCAATTTTACCACACGTGGAACAGCGTAAAAAACAATTCCTGAATTGTTGATTTTTGTTTCTTCTGCCTCCCAAAAATAGGAAAAAAGAAGCAAGACAAAAATATATCTCATACCCTACCAAAATTATATATAAATGTAAAGCAAAATTGCATAATAAATATAGGGTACTGAGTGAACTATTTTTGATCAAAAAAAGTATACAAGCCGTCCCACCGTCAAAAATAGTTCACTAAGTACCCTATATTTATTATGCAATTTTGCTTTACATTTATATATAATTTTGGTAGGGTATGAGATATATTTTTGTCTTGCTTCTTTTTTGCTAGTGTGAACATGCCTCTGTTTCTTGTATGTCTGCCATCTTAGACCTCAGTTCACATTGTCTGGTTTCCCAAAAATAGGAGTAGAAAGCGATCAAAAAATATCTCGTGCCCGAAAATTATACCAATAAAACCGTCAACTCGTCCCGCAAAAAACAAGCCCTGACATGACTCTCTCGGCCGAAATATGGAAAAATTATAGCTATCAAAATATGGGGATGCAAAAACTAGTCTTTACAAAAAAAGCGTCTTTTATGAATATGAATCTGGTATCGTTGTAATCGCACCAACCCGAAGAATAAAGTCGTCTAATCACTTATACCACACGAGGAACAGCGTAAAAAATAAGCTCTAGCATTAGAGTTACGGTTAGACCACGACCTCATTATCAGTATTCGCTCAGTATTTTTTCTCAGGAGTGGGAACCAAAACCAGGAGTGGGTGATAAATGCAGAGTTGGTGACTTGTTTCTATTCTACCTTTTCTCTGATTGTTCCTCTCCTGGTTTTGTCTCCCACTCCTGAGAAACAATACTGACCCAATACTGATAATGGGGCCCTGGCCTTAGGGTTGTTTTAGGGTTAGGGTTGTGTTGAGGTTGGGATTTTTTCAAAAGTAAAGAAAAAAAAAATGATGACGATATGGTGACTAGTCTTGAGAGCAAGTGCTCGCTACTTGAGTATGCATCGGGTGCCGGGTATGCACTGAGTATCGCAGGTGCTCAGGTGACATGCTCGAGTCTCTGCCCCATATGTTTCACGGCTGTTATACAGCCAAAAGAAAAAACACATGGGGATTGCCTGCTATGCATCGGCAATCCCTGCATGTTGTTTTTTGTTGTTGTTTTTTTGAGTGTCTAAAAACCGTGAAACATGCGAGGCGGGGACTCGAGCATGTCACTCGAGCCCCCGCGATACTTGTTTCATACCTGAGTACCTGATGCAAACTCAAGTAGCGAGCACTTGTGCTTAAGACTAATGACAACATAATGTTATCAAACTCTGTGTTCTGTGTCGTACCTCTGGGTTCAAAATGTTCACTATACCCTGTGACAAAGTCACTGGCAAAGTACTGGAGGGAAGATGTGTAGCACTGAGATTAGGAGCTCCAGTAATTAAATATAGGAAAAAGGTTCCAGCACACGAAGGGGTTACTCAGCCATCTTTAGTTCTAAGGTGGTTAAACACCTGTAGAAAGGAAGGAGGTCAGAGGATAAAATCCCAGCCTTTTAGAGCATTTGTGTGTAGGGTGGGTTTGGAGGTGAAAGCTCTGAGCTGTTTTGTCATGTGAAGGAAAGACAAACCTTGAGTTGTTTGTTCCTGAAGCGGGCGGTTACTTGTAGCAACAAGGACTGTGCCATACGTTATGTTTTGTTTTTCCTGTTAGGCCAGGAAGGCCGTGTTTGTTTATGCTATCTGTGCTGTGGTTTATGCAGCATTCTTAATAAACCCAGCAGAAGATTTAAAGAGACAATGTTCCTGTGTACCGCTATATGCAACCAAGTGAGCCGATCTACAACAACCCCTTGATAAAATCCTTGGGGGGGGGTCTAGTTTCCAAAATGGGGTCACTTGTGGGGGATGTCCACTGTTTAGGTGCATCAGGGGCTCTCCAAATGCGACATGGCGTCCGCTCTCGATTCCAGCCAATTTTGCGTTCAAAAAGTCACACAGTGCTCCTTCCCTTCTGAACCCTGCCGTGCACGCAAACAGTGGTTTTTCCCCACATATCAGGTATCGGCGTACTCAGGAGAAATTGCACAACAAGTTTTGGGGTCCATTTTCTCCTCTTACCCTTGTGAAAATAAAAAATTTGGGGCTAAAAGATCATTTTTGTGAAAAATGTTAAATGTTCATTTTTTTCTTCCACATTCCAAAAATTCCTGTGAAGCACCTGAAGGGTTAATAAACTTCTTGAATGCTGTTTTGAGCACCTTAAGGGGTGCAGTTTTTAGAATGCTGTCATATAGTCACTTCCACCTCCTATCCACGATCTGTCACAAACTCTCGCAACCCTTTTAACCTTATTCCCATCCGCCCAGCCCCCGCCTCCCCAGTCCCACTAACAGGAGCTCTATGCAATGCTCGCTCCGTGTGCAACAAACTTTCCTACATCCATGAGCTTTTCATTACTAACAAACTCTCCTTCATCGGCATCACCGATACCTGGCTCACCACCTCTGACACGGCGTCCCCAGCTGCACTTTCGTACAGTGGATTCCATCTTTCTCACACACCCCGCTCCAATTTCAAGCATGGTGGAGGAGTAGGTTTTCTGTCAGGCAACTGCTCCTTCACCCATATCCCACTGCCACCCTCCATTACTCTCCCCTCCTTTGAAGTACACTGTGTGCTCATCTACTCCCCCCTCCAACTGGCCGTCGTTTACTGCTCCCCAGGACTAGCCACCACCTTCTTTGACCACTTCAACACCTGGCTGCTTAATTTCCTTTCCGATGACATCCCCACTATCATCATGGGTGACTTCAACATCCCCATTGACACTTCCCACTCATCAGTCTCGAAACTTCTATTCCTCACTTCCTCCTTCAGCCTTGCTCAATGGTCTTCAGCCCCCACTCACAAAGATGGCCACACACTGGACCTCATCTTCACCCTCCTCTGTTCCCTATCTAACCTCTCAAGCTCACCTCTCCCTCTTTCTGACCACAACTTACATTCTCTTACCTATCCTCTCCAGGTACACAAGCCACACTCCACAAACTTGCGCACCCTCACAGAAATCTCAAACACCTTGACCTACACTCAATCTCTGAATCCCTTCTCCCTCTCACAGGCATAAGTTCATTACACAATGCAAATGCTGCTGCCACTTTATATAACACCTCAATAGCTGCAGCTCTCAAATCGGTCGCCCCCTCACACTTATCACAGCTCGCCCATTCAACCGGCAACCCTGGCACACCAACCTGACTAAAGAACTGCGAAGGGCCTCCAGGGTTGCTGAGTGAAAATGGAAAAGGTCCCACTCCAACGAGCACTTCATTGCATTCTAACAGTCCCTCCCTACCTTCAAGTCCACACTTACTGCAGCAAAACAAACATACTTCTCATCTCTCATATCATCCCTGTCTCACAACCCTAAACAGCTATTCAAAACTTTCAGTTCTCTCCTCCGTCCCCCAGCGCCTCATTCATCTCCTCTCATCTCAGCCGAAGACTTTGCCACATTCTTCAAGCAGAAGGTTGACACCATCAGACAAACCTTTTGACTAAAGTCCCCACAGCCCCTCCTCACACCTACTCAACCATCCTCCTCCAAAACCAGCTTCTCCACCATTACAGACAATCAACTCTCCTCTTTACTCTCCAAATCACACCTCACCACCTGCAAACTTGACCCAGTCCCGTCCCACCTCATCCCTAACCTTAACACTATTCTCATCCCAACCCTAACCCACCTTTTCAACCTGTCACTAACAACTGGTGTCTTCCCCTCATGCTTCAAACATGCCTCGATCACACCCATCCTCAAAAAGCCATCCCTTGACCCATCCTCTCTGTTTAGCTATCGCCCTATATCACTTCTCCCCTATGCCTCAAAACTACTGGAACAACACGTCCATTCTGAACTGTCCTCCCACCTCTCCTCTTTGACCGCCTCCAATCTGGCTTCCGAACGCACCACTCCACTGAAACTTCCCTGACTAAAGTCACCAATGACCTACTAACTGCCAAATCCAAGCAACACTACTCTGTCCTCCTCCTCCTGGACCTGTCATCTGCCTTTGACACAGTCGACCATTCCCTCTTACTACAGACTCTCATCTCTTGGCATCACGGACTTGGCCCTATCTTGGATCTCTTCATACCTAACTGACCGGACATTCAGTGTCTGCCACTCACACACCACCTCCTCATCTCGCCCCCTATCTGTCAGTGTCCCCCAAGGTTCAGTCCTAGGACCCCTGCTCTTCTCCATCTACACCATCGGCCTGGGACAGCTCATAGGGTCCCATGGCTTTCAGTATCACCTCTATGCTGATGACACACAGATCTACCTCTCTGGATCCGATTTCTCCTCCCTACTAACCAAAATCCCACAATGTCTGTCCGCTATTTTATCCTTCTTCTCTGAAGTTTCTAAAACTTAACATAGACAAAACTGAATTCATCATTTTTCCACCGTCTCACTAACCCCCCCCCCCCAACTGACCTATCAATTAAAGTCAATGGCTGCCCAATCTCCCTAGTCCCGCAAGCCCGCTGCCTCAGGGTAACCCTGGACTCTAACCTCTCCTTTAAACCACATATCCAAGCGCTTTCCACTTCCTTCCGACTCCAACTTAAAAAATATCTCCCGGATCCGCACATTCCTCAACCACGAATCTGCAAAAACACTAGTGCACGCCCTCATCATCTCCTGCCTTGACTACTGCAACCTCTTGCTCTGTGGCCTCCCTTCTACCACTCGCACACCTCCAATCTATCCTAAACTCTGCTGCCCGACTAATCCGCGTGTCCCCCGCCTCTCCTCTCTGTCAATCCCTTCACTGGCCCCCCATTGCCCAGAGACTCCAGTGTAGGACCAGCAATGGCAGCCCTGGGAGCAGCAGTACAGTATATCACTATAACCATAGTGAGCATCCAGGAGATGTGTGGCTGGCATGGCCGTGCTGTTTCTGTGGCAGAAGCCACATGATATAAAGACAAAGTAGCACTCTGTAGTGATAAAGCATGGAAACATGAAATACATGGAATCTGAATGTCATTACTGCTTTAGATAATAAGAAAAAATGGAGATGTTTAGCACATAATTTGGCCAATTCATGCAAACCCAGCAGCCAACGACAAGGCACTTTCCGGTTTGCTGGGAACTGATCTAATGTGAATCCTCTGCTAGGCTAAAGCCTGCATTTATGGGTAGCTAGGATCCTGCTGCAATTAAATCCACCACAGGCTGGAGGGTGGAGCGCTCGGTCAGAGACACCATATACAAATAGCAAAAAACTGACTGTCACTTCCAAATCAGAAGACTGGTGTGTACAAGTCCCCTCTGGAGCGGGGCTGCGCCCACTAGTCGGGTTCTGCCCGGGAGTATGTATAATGCATATATCACCGCCGTCCCCGGGTCAGAAACCAGCGACTCCGCACAGTGCACAGTCTCTGCGCTGGAGGGTTTATAAGTCTGCAGTTACACACTGACCCCACAACCCCTTACAGCAGCCAACCATTAGCTTTGTGTGTAATACCAGGGTGAACCCAAGGTTATGGAATGATTTGTACTCACAGAACTATAATAAAATAATATATTTGTCACTTAGTTGATTTCCTTATAGAATGATCAGACTCGCAGAATTGCAAGAAATCAGTTCTGCAGTTTTGGAGGAAAGACTTTGCCCATAAATCCAAAAGACTTTGCTAAAACATCTGAAAAGAATTCTGCCACCATCCCTTTCTTTTAGGAAGGATAATGGCCGTTCTCTTTCTTCCCTTTCAGAAGGCGTTTAATGTGTCCAGCGACTGCTCTGCACTTATACCGCTGGCAAACACTGCAATGAGGAGCGACGTCCAGGAAAGTCAGGCGCGCGGCTTACTACGTCTGGGGAGGCGCAAAGAAGCGCTGGAGAGCGCAGAACTGCTGGGAATGGAATTGGAGACATTATAGGAAACATTATTTCTCCAACTTGAGAAGAAAAAGTTGCTTTATTATGTTTAAAAGTAAAAATGGATGAAACTTACCTTTTTTTTTTAACTAGAGCATAATAGTATGGAAAAGTTGTCATATTTGCATTGGTCCAGGATCTCCTTCTGCCAGTGCCACCTATGTGAGAATGGAGCTGCCAACACCTGGACCAGCGCTGATATAGTGTTGTGGGAAAACGCTGCAAAGTCAGAATGCTTTACAAAATAAGTGTTGTGTAGGGGGGCATGTCCGGCAGCCATTGGGTGCGTATGTGTCCAAGGGGGCTCCGAGCTGCACAGAGGGCTCATCCCGGCATGGAGGGCCATCAGTGTGACTCCTCTTGGTTACAAGAAGCTTATGGGCCCATTTTCAGATGAGTTTGGCTGAGCTCCATTAGCATGGCCTACGCGATGCTCAGAGTTGCGGCCTCACTTGAGCTGAGGTGGGAGACCAGAGGACCTTGTCTGCCATTGTCCTGTTACGAATGGGCCCCAGACTGTGAGACCCGACTCAGAAACACATGGCCCCTTAGCAGCGCTTCACTAATTGGTACTGTCCCTTACCACAAGATGGCGTAGTTGGCCCAGACCAAGGGTGCAGTTCTAGGTAGACATTGTTCCCCCTGATACCATCACCTATTTACCAGCGCTCAGAGGGAGAGCGAGAGGAGACTGAGGAACAGGGCACAGATACGCCCTCACAGACATTATCGGGCGCATGTACAGTCTGATGTCAGCCATACCAGTGCAAGTGGCAGTATCTCTCATTAGTCAGCAGCACATGTAATATGCAGGTACTGTTATGTCTGACCTTATTCTGAGCATAGTACTCTGCTGCCCTCATGTGGTGAATATGAAAACTGAAACATCTCTGTACATATAAATAAAAATGATTATTGTATCATAGCACCAACATATTCTGCAGCACTTTCCAATTAAGTAAGGACCTGTACAGACAATAAAAACAATACAATGTAAGACATTTTATCCGTTACAGGAGGAGTGAGGGCCCTGCTCGCAAGCTTACAATTTATATACTGAACTCTCTCAGTATCTTAAGCTGTGCAAAGCCCCCCGCTCTCATTGTCTGATGCTGGTGAAATCTGCAGCATTATCTCTGGCTTTGTGGGGTCCGTCCTTTTCAGGCTCATTATAGCTCATTTGTTAATTCTACTTTGGCTACATGAATCCAGTTCTCTATGAATTTGTCTGTCACCCCTCCCCCATCAGATCCTCTTGTTTGTGTTTCTGGAGTAGATCATTAGTGATCCTGTCTCCTTGGGAAACTGTGCGATCTCCTTTTCCGTTGGATTCTATCCTTCTCTTCCTGCCCCTCTTGGAGTTGTACACCCCCGGTAGCACACCGGACCCTTACCTTATTCTGTGACAGAGACCCTCTACTACACGGCTCATTAGAAGGGGAGATGTAGTGTCCGTCCTTTGCTCGGCTTCACCTGCATCCAGCTATTGCTAACCCGGGCTGTGGAGTCAGTAAGCCAAACCTCCGACTCCTCCATTTCCAGGCCTCCGACTCCCTCATACATGGCTCATGTGTAAGTGATAAATTTACTGTAGCACAGATTCATCTCAGCTAAAAGTCCAGACCCTTAGATCAGGAATAGGACAGACATTTATAGGACATTTCATAACTTTACCAAATTCTTGTGACAAAAAATATTCCCCACAAACTACTGTACCCAATTTATGATATATTTTAGGAGTCTGAGTTCATCCATTTTATATGGACTCCACCAAAATGGGCTTCATCTCACAACAGAAGAGCAGATAAGCTGCAACTTGTTAGGGTGCTTTCACCTTGCATTCTCTGTCCCCATCGGGGCATACTTCCGAAGTTCCCCAAAAAACAGGGTCCAGGCGTATTCACTGCCTGGACATAGTAGACTGGGTCTGGATGTCTGTCTCCGGGAGGCGTATACTGGACGTTCGCTCAGTTTGCATCATTACAGTCTATGGCCCCTTTGGCGCATACTCCTGGACCTTGTTTTGTGGGGGTATTTCAGACATATTCCCAAATATCCACGGCTTTTTTTAGGGAATGTACTGGTCTCCACCTATGGCCGGGATAGTTTCTCGGCTATGTACATTGCAGAGGGCATATCACATCCCTCCATCCCTTGCCCCTTTGGTCTGCACCTTACACCTTCATTGCAAAATTCTTCAACTGTAGGGACAGAGACTTTCTTCTTTGCTTGTCTCGAAAAGACCATATTTAGTATGAGAATACTCGCTCAGTTCTGTCAAATTCCTGAAGGAACTCAACCTTATATACTCCATGTTCTCTCTGTCTCGCCTGAAGGTCATTGCTGACAACCAGTCTGACTTCTTTGAAATCCCACTGGAGGCGTTTTCACGTTATCGGTCTTCAGGTGGGCTTACTATTCAGTCTTTTGTACATATGCCCGGGGAGTTTCTATCCTAGTCATGCGCACCCTAAATTGTACCCTTTACAACATTGAAATTCATATAAAGAGGGTATGTGTGTATTCTTGTACTGTACGGAACTTGTGTGTCCTATTACCCATCTGGATATTTATATACCCCCTCCATTTATACCAGTCGTCATGCACAAAGCTGTTGCTTTCATGCTACTATATAGTTCCCCACTAGTAATCTGGCTCCCGTATTTTAACTGTACTCGTGGTATAAATAGGGAGCGGTCCCGGCTGTTGAGCCCTGACACTGATGTGGACTCCTCTGTAATATTGCAGTGTATGGGGACTGGGTCTGGTGCTCTTCCATCTCCTCGTCTAGGACACACTCCTGTTATCCTTTCACTCATGACTGCCTCTCCCACATAGAATAAGAAAGCACAGCAGCACTCTGTAAGGGCCAAGACATATGCAAACACTAAGAAAATAAGATCTAAACTGCACTATTGCTAAATAAAATGTACTTAGAAAAAATCAAGGTTCTTAGCGCATAAATTGGCCAATTCATGTGTGCCCATCAACCACGGCAAGGTGACTTCCGCATGATGGGTAACTATTTTCCTAAACATGCCTCTCTTGGGCTATAAGCCTACAATTTTAAGTGGGCAGTTAGAAAGCAACACTAATTAAAAGCACCCTTGGGTTGATGGGTGGAGTGCAGAGTCAGAAAAGGAGGCAGTCAAACCCTCCATGGTAAACTGCAAGAAAACAAAAAACCTGACCACCACCCCTTGGCCCTTACAGAGTGCTGCTGTTCTTTCTTATTTTATGTTATGCAGTCATTGCAGCGTGCACCTGTTCACACTATATGGAGGTTGTTAGGGATCCGGGTGGTGGTACCTCTGAGCTGCGGTGCAAGGAGGGACCAGAGGGGCGTAACTAGGTATCAACTCGGACTGACCAAGGTCGCACGGCGGCTCAATCGACTCCGTAAACCAGGGAAGGACTGAGCAGAGGGACCAGGTGCTACTCTGGGCCAGTCCTTAAGCAAGTAAGAAAAAGATCTTCAGCTCACCTGGCCCAGCCTGCCCAGTCCTCCTTTCCATGATTTCGGTGCTCGGAATTAATCCATCCCCATCTGGGAGAAAAATCCTCAGTGAAAGTAAAAAATAGTTTTCCAGCACACGATGTAGAAAAATTAAAAAAAGCCTTTATTTAATCCATCATTAAAAAATACAATTCCAACAGAAATAAAAGCATGTGTAGGCTTACGCGTTTCGGATCATATTTGACCCTTAGTCATAGCATAGCTACATCGTGTGCTGGAAAACTATTTTTTACTTTCTCTGGGCCAGTCCTTGTATGAGAGTAGGTGACTCCCACGGGTCAGAAGGCAGGGACTGACCGGTACAACAGATGAGCACGGCAGGCAGACTGACGGGTGATCCGGGTAGACGGACTGGCGGACACCACAGGTAACTGGCAGGAGCATCCAGGTAGGCTGGCTGGTAGGCACGGCAGGTAACTGGTACGTTCTCCGGGTAGGCAGGCAAGCCTGGCCCATAGACAGACTGGCGAGTTTGGACCGTAGGCAGACCGTCGGGCTGGAGAGTGTACTTGGCTGGCGGACTGGACTTGTAGTCAGGCTGGTGGACTGGACTGGTAGTCAGGCTGGCCTACTGGACTGGTAGTCAAGCTAGGAGCGGGACCTGAGGGCTGAAGCAGAGTTTAAAACACAGAGCTACAACCTTGCACAAGCACCTCCATTTTGGAGGAGGTTCCTTTTATATGATAAGACCTCCGGCCATTGGCCGGGGACTCCTTAGGACGGCGTGTACGGCCCCTTTAAGAGGGAGGGAGCGCGCGCCCTAAGCACCGTGCCCGGGAAGCTGCACGCGCCGATAGCAGCAGCAGGAGAGCCGGAAGACGCCGGGCCGGGAACACGGCGGTAAGGGGGACGGCGTCTCTGCCTATCAGGGGGCAGAGACGCCGATGCTAGAGGTTCTGGTCAGGTTTTTGTTTTCTTGCCTCTCCCACATAGATCTTGCCCTGGTGCCGGACTCTGCCTTGGTTGCAGTCATTTTCTATTATTACCTCTGTCACTCCATCCCAGATCTTACTCCTCTCCCTGTTCCCCTCTTGGGAGGGTCCATTTCCAAGGCCACTGTGACATATAAATCCATCTTGTGTCTCTCTCCTCTTTTTTTTTTATTTTAAAATAACAATGAGGACCGTATAATACAACAGGTATGGGATACTTTTGAAGCATTTGCTCATGATATCCTGGCTCCTGCTGTGAGGGATGTGGAGATGACTGAGGTATCACACAGGAGCTCCAGTACCTGTGGAGCATAAGTCCCAGTGGCCGGCAGCCTTACTTGTTACACTCCCTCTGCTTAGAGATGATGAGCAACATGGTCCTTTTATGTATGACATGAATACTAAATGGGGACAAATGTGGTAAACTACTTACCTATATGGCAAATCGTTACTGTGACCCCATGGTAATCAGGGCACTTAGGGGCGAGGAGAGGAGAACTAGAGGGGACCCTAAACATGTTCTGTCGGAGTTTGATAATTTTTACCAATCTTTATTCCTCATACAGGCCTGTTTATTACTTCAGTTTGATGTAAAAATTCTAGTTAAAGTATTGGAAATTCCTCTGCGTTCATATATTCGGCAAATTATTCATTGTGACCAAACTGACATTGTGCCAGGAAAGTCGACAACCCTCAACCTCCAGCGTTTTTATTTATTTTTCTCTAAGGAGGACACGTTATGGTCTCACTTGATGCCAATAAAGCCTTCAGCTCTATTGAATGGTCTGTTCTTTGGGCGACCAAGTGTTCGATGGGCTTTCGGCCAGTGATTACTAAATGGGAGAAGCTCCTATACGCGGACACTGTGGTGCGTATATGCTTCCCCCTGATCCAGGGAGCGCAGCAGGGATGTCCGCTGTCCCCAATGCTGTATGTGACTGTAGTGGAGCCACTGTCCGCCCTTATCCGCTCCACCCCAGAGATTCAGGGGTTTATCCAGGCCCCAACACACAGCAAACTTAGTCTCTATGCAGACAGCACTTTCCTGTACCTGCAAGGTGCTAACGTGTCAGTACCAGCAGCGCTGAATGTGATTGATGAGTGCGGCCTCTTCTCAGGTCTAAAAATCAACTGGGATAAGTCTTTTGTCTTCCCTGTAGACCTGAAAGTCACCTCCAGACAAGCCTCCCTCCTATCTTTGATATGGGTTTCAAAGTTCTCTTATCTAGGAGTCCAAGTATCTACATATTTAGATGAATTCGCTACACAGCTTCGCTCTTTTGTTGATTATAAAAGCTAAGGTAAGGAGATAAGAGAAGTTACTCCTGTCGGTCGCGGCTCACATCAGGTTATATCCCCAATATATGTGAACTTCAATACCTTCAATAAGCGTAACTCCATCTTTTCCTCATTCATTTTGCAGGGTCACAGAACTGGGATCCATCGCCCGCTCCTGTAATATGCTCGGGTGAGGGGGTGGCTTTATTGGACCCTAGACTGTATTATTGGGCGTATTATTATCCTTTTGCGCATTATTGGTTTGTTCAGCTTTCCTGTATATGTAGGTGGAGCAGGGATGATTCATGAGAGCCGTTGTGGCCATTGTTTGACCCTATGACCCAGAGATTAAACACCCTTTGCACATACTTTTTTGCTCCTCCCAGAGCATACATGGAAAGCTCTGGCCCGCAGGGTGATTTATATTTGGCTTGCGGCACCAGAACCGCCACCCCTATGTGGGGTCCATTACCCTGTATGGAGGACTATGTGGGGCACATTATACTGTATACTGATTGGCTCACGACTTTGTCCAAGTTTTTCATTTTGGCCCTCTGTGTGTTTGAGTTTGACATCCCTGTTCTAGAGGGCCCCTTCAATACATAACTGATTTTCATGCAGGCTATATCAATCTAGACCATGGTATGGAAACTTTTCTGTGCTCCTTTTTCTCACAATCATACCCCTCTCTGGCATAGCAGCACTCTTATTGAATTATTAGATTTGGAGTGAGGGCCTTTATGGGAAAGGGCAGGCTCGGTTTACCTGGGTCAGGTCTATGTGACTGGTGACCCATTTCATGTTCTGAAGTGAAATCTTCTTTACCCTTCCATTTCCTACAGCTTAGACAAACTAATTCCTAGCTATTCCGAGAGAGCGGCTCAACTCTGTATCCTACATTGCACATATTACACCACAGCCAGGATGAGTAGGGTCCAGCCCCAGTTCCTGGATGTATGCCTCATGTGCAGCAAGGGCCGGGGGACGTTCCTCCACCTTCTGTGACACTGTCCAGAGACTTGGGCTTACTGGCCAAGTTGGTTAGATTCCTACATGACAGTATGGAGAAGCCTGTCGCAGAGGACCCTGTAACCTCCCTTTTGGTTCTTGACCTTGAGGAGTGCCCGGGTCACTCCTAACTGCCTGCACTCTTTTGGGGCTGGTAGAAGGGTGAGAGAGTCGATCCTCATATCTGGTGGCAGAGTTTGTGGTATGGTGGAGTGTTCGGCATTTTTTCCTTCTTACTGTTCCTGGGTCTCACCCCCGGCCCATTCTCTGTTTCCGGGCCCCCAGTGGGAGCAGTTTATTTTTATTTTTTTATTATTAAAATTGTTTGATCCCAGGCCTTCATAATGTACAATCTCATGGCAGTGCACTTGTATACGTGATATTTTCTTTGCACATAGGTGCCTCCTAGTTGTACACTGCATGTTCGGTTGACTTGTTCTTTTGCTGTACTGTAGTATGTACTTCATTCTGTATTTTCTTAATGACATTGCCTGTATCATTGTTGTCCGGCTGCAGAATGATTTTGGCACCAGTCAGACACCTCCGTAATGGTACTGAATGGTGGATAAGAATCTGCCTGTATTTCTCAACATCGAGGACCCCAAGAAATGGGCAACGTTAAGTGCTGTAGATGCAATGGTCAAGCAAGGAAATGTAGTGCAGCAGATGAAAGATATATCAGGATTCCTTCCCTTCAGTGTTGGAATATGTCCAGCAGTGTCATCAGCTCTAAGCTCAGTTTGTTTGTTTAGTTTAATCTCCATTTATTATGCCATACCTCTGTCTTTTTTTTGTGCATATATTTGTGTTTCTTCAGATATTTTGTTATACCATGCCTGAGGAAGAGACCTAAGAAGCTTGCTTTGTAACATCGCTTATTTTATTATTTTTGTTAGCCATTAAAAGGTATCATAACTACAAGATTATCTTGTTTTTTCCTACTGAGAGCAATCTTTTTTTTTTTAATTAGCTAACAATTAGAGATGAGCGAACATTTCAATGTTCGGTTCGGAAATGTTCATAGAATATTTAGACATTCGCCGAACATTTCCGAATACCATACTGTTCAATGGGGGGGATGGGACAAAAAAAAAAAAAAGCATATGCAACACCTTCACTCTGGCCCAAAAGCTGTCAAAACACATCAAATTAAGGGTGTAGACACAAGGAAAGTGGGTCAATTGATGCCAGAGTACAAATACTATATTTATTATTACTATTGCAGCGACATTTATTCCGTGGTGCTTTGCATGTGAAAAGGGGTCACCGACTGGTACAAGAGGAGAGAGGACCCTGCCTGCGAGGGCGCACAAACAATCTGCAAGGGATGGTTGAGGATACAGTAGGTCAGGGTACAGCTGGTTGTGCAAAAGTACGCTGGAGTGAGGGTTACCACATATTGTACGCTTGTCAGAAGAAGTGGATCTTCAGCTTCCTTTTCAAGGTTTCCATGGTAGGCAACAGTCTGATGTGTTGGGGTACAGCGTTATCACAGTAGGGGAGATGCATGGAACAAATCTGCTGAGAGCCTAAATCACGGTAAGCTTCCAAGAGCTCACAACTGAGCAGATAAACCCCTGCACCGATTAATATGAAGGCGAAAGGCTTCTAATGACTGCAGGAGTGGGAGGAATCAGACGCTTCTGGCTCCTCTCTGTGACGGTAAACCCATAACACCTTGCAAGCTTCAACACAATGGTCAAAAGGTAGACAGCAGTGGTGGTCGGTCTCCTACACAACGAGCTAACTCTATGATGATAGAGGACAACATCTGCAAATAGTTTGTATGTTCTCCCCGTGTTTGTGGGGGTTTCCTTCAGGTTCTCCGGTTACCTCCTCAGTAAGAAAGCAGCCATACAGCAGTGTTCACAGTTCAAAAAATTAGGGACTGACACCACCATTTGCGTGGCCAACAGTTTGGAGATGGTGGAGTTCGACCTCTTAGCTTTGTCATGTGTGGGAGGAAACAATCTTTTACGTGACCACAAATGCAGCACTGAGGGCTGGCTGTGGTGCTGATAGAGGGCCGAGTATGGTGAAACGGACAAACTGCTGGACCGTGAGTGAGGTGCAAGCACAGATGTAACGGTGGATTGAGAAACGTGGTGTGCTCAGTGAAACAAACACAGCAGGCATGTCTGCTTCTGATACAGCTGACAGGCTCTCTTTAAGCCTGACTGGAACGGGTACAGAACTAGAAGTTCTGCGGTGGGAGACCTGCGTGACAATACTTGGCACGGTAACAGAGGAGGAGGAGGAAGAAGCAGCTGATGCGGTTGATGAGGCAGCTGATGGTTGTTGAGGTCCGCATTTTAGCGCGGTAAGATTACCAGCGTAACACATGTGTGCGTATGTGAAGGTTCATGCATGTAGTAGTCAAGTTATTAGCACTTTTTCCCTCTACCGAGTTTTTTATCGCAAACTTTGCAGATAACGCGATCTGGCTCATCCTTTGCGGTCTCAAAAAAAAAAAAAGCCCAGACTAGGCAACCTTTGCCGCCCCTGCAAGCTGCAGACCAGCGACCGCTGCCGGTCACTGCCACAGTTGTTGCGAAGGATGCAGTGCTCCTCGTGTTTGCATTACTTTGTGTCTGCGCCATAGGACGCAACGTAACCTTCTCGTCTTCCTCCTCCACCTCCTCGGATGAGCTACTCAGCTGCGTGCCTCTAGGTTCACACCAAGTTGGATGGACAACCTCATCATCCCATGTGCTATCCTATTCCTCACCTTCAGAGTCACCCTCCTCCTCTTCTTGCCCCGACCGCACAGTACAGTCGAGGGTCACGGAACTACTCTTACTCAACTCCCCACCCCCCTGTATGGAGAACAATATCTGTCCCAAACAATTTTAAGCGGAGATGTAGCCTGCTTTATATACCAATTTTGAGTTTATCTGTGTACCCCTTTTGTGGAGAACAATATCTGCACCAAAAAATTTATTTCACTAGAGTTGAACTATTGTAAAGAAGACCAAAACCTCTTCGAATACAGCCAACCCAGCACATCGAGTTCCAATCAGGAGTGTTCACATTTGACAAATGTCTCCCCGGTGTGCAGCGCTGACAGGCTGCATGACAAAGAGAGCTGCTGCTCTCTATGCCATGCAGCCGATCAGGCTGTAACAAGTGAAACTCCCATAGTGGGACAATGTGTAAAAGTGAAAAAAAAATTTTTTTTTAAAAAATTGTTAAAATATAAAAAAAGAAAAAAGAAAAAAATAATCCCCAAAAAATAAAAATATATTGAACCCATAATATTTATTTATTATGAAAAAAAAAATAAACCAATAAAAGTACACATATTTAGCATCGCCGCGACCTGACCTATAAAACTGTCCCACTAGTTAACCCCTTTAGTGAACACAGTAAAAAAATAGAAAAAAAATGCTTTATCATCATACCGCCAAACAAAAATGGAATAAGACGCGATCAAAAAGACAAATGTAAATAAAAATAGTACCGCTAAAAAAGTCATCTTGTCCGCAAAAAAACAAGCCACCACACAGCAACATTGTCCGAAAAAAAAAAAAAGTTATAGCTCTCAGAATAAAGCGACACAAAAAAATATTTTTTCTAGAAAATTGTTTTTATTGTGTAAAAGCAGCAAAACATTAAAAAAACTATAGAAAAATTGCACTGACCTGAAGAATAACGCTGCATTATCAATTTTACCACACGCGGAATGGCATAAAAAAAACGCAAAAAAACAATTCCTGAATTGTTGCTTTTTGTTTATTCTGCCTCCCAAAAATCAGAATAGAAAAAAAATGTCACGTGCCCGAAAATGGTACCAATAAAAAAACCTCAACTTGTCCTGCAAAAAACAAGCCATCACATGACTCTGTCGGCCAAAATATGGAAAAATTATAGCTCTCAAAATATGGTGATGCAAACACTAGTCTTTGCAAAATAAACGTCTTTTAGTGTGTGACCGCTGTCAGTCATAAAAACCCGATATGAATCTGGTATTGCTGTAATCACACCGACCCGAAGAATAAAGTAGTCTAATCACTTATACCACGTGAGGAATGGCGTAAAAAAATAAACTCTAGGGTTATGGATGTGCTAGGGTTAGGGTTGGGGTTGTATTAGGGTTGGGGCTAGGGTTGTTTTTTTTTCAAAAGTAAAGAAAAAAAAAAGATAATATGGTGACCAGTGTTGAGCGCAAGTGCTCGCTACTTGAGTTTGCATCGGGTACTCGGGTATGCACTGAGTATCACGGGTGCTCGAGTGACATGCTCGAGTCTCCGCCCCATATGCTTCGCGGCCAAAAAAAAAAGTTGCTGGGATCGCCTGCCATGCACGAGCGATCCCCGCATGTTTTTTTTGGGTGTCTAAGAACCGTGAAACATGCGGGGCGGGGACTCGAGCATGTCATTCGAGCACCCGCGATACTTGGTGCATACCCGAGTACCCGATGCAAACTCAAGTAGAGAGCACTTGCGCTCAAGACTAATGACAACTTATTTAATATGTTGACCTAATGTTATCAAATTCTGTCGTTCCTTTGGGTTCAAAATGTACACTATACCCCTTGATAAAACTCTTGAGGGGTTTAGTTTCCAAAATGGTGTCACTTGTGGGGGGTTTCCACTGTTTAGGCACATCAGGGGCTCTCCAAACGCAACATGGCGTCCACTAATTATTGAAGCAAATTTTACATTCAAAAAGTCAAATGGCGCTCCTTCCCTTCTGAGCCATGCTGTGCGCCCAGTGTTTTTTCCCCACGTATGGGGTATCTGCGTACTCAGGGGAAATTGCACAATAAATTTTGGGGTCCATTTTTTCCTGTTACCCCTGCAAAAATAAAAAAATTGGGGTCTAAAGTAACATTTTTGTGAAAAAAGTTAAATGTTCATTTTTTTTCTTCCCCATTCCAAAAATTCCTGTGAAGCACGTGAAGGGTTAATAAACTTTTTGAATGTGGTTTTGAGCACCTTGAGGGGTGCAGTTTTTAGAATGGTGTCATTTTTGGGTATTTTCTGTCATAAAGGCCCCTCAAAGTCACTTCAAATGTGATGTGGTCCCTAAAAAAAAAAAATGGTTTTGTAAATTTTGTTGGAAAAATGAGAAATCGCTGATCAACTTTTAACCCTTATAGCGCACTAATAAAAAAAAATTTTGGTTCCAAAATTATGCTGATGTAAAGTAAACATGTGGGAAATGTTATTTATTAACTATTTTGTGTGACATATCTCTCTGATTTAACGGAATAAGAGTTCAAATTTTGAAAATTGTGACATTTTCAAAATTTTTGCCAAATTTCCAATTTTTTCACAAATAAACGCAAGTGATATTGAAGAAATTTTACCACTATCATGAAGTACAATATGTCATGAAAAAACATTCTCATAATGAGCGGGATCCGTTGAAGCGTTTCAGAGTAATTACCTCCTAAAGTGACAGTGGTCAGAATTGTAAACATTGGCCTGGTCATTAACGTGCAAACCACCCTGGGGGGTAAAGGGGTTAATAATAGCCATTTCAAAACTGTGCAGAAGGGTGCAGAGGTCCTTAATCTGTTCCCACTCCGTAAACGTGATATGCCCCATGTCCGTACTGCGTTGGCACAGGCTATACGACATGACATACTGCATCAGGGCTCGCTGCTGCTGCCACACTTGCTGCAACATGTGCAGAGTGGAATTCCACCGCGTTGGCACAACACTATCAACCTGTTAACTGTCATGGAGAAAGACCTCTGTATCAATGCAAGTCGATGACATGAGGGGTGCGAACGGTGGAAGTGAGCACACAGCCTCCGGACTTTCTGAAGCAGCTCATCCAGGCCGGGATAGTGGCGGAGAAATCGCTGTACCACCAGGTTGAGGACGTGAGCCATGCAAAGCACGTGTGTGGGTTCGCCTTGGCGTAGAGAAGCAAACAGGTTGGCACCGTTATCGTACATGGCCTTCCCTGGCTCCAGGTTCAGCGGAGACAGCTATTGCTGAAACTGAGCCTGGAGAGCTGTCCACAACTCTTCAGCCGTATGACTGCGATCTTCAAGGCATATTAATTTGAAGACTGCCTGGTTGCTGTGCTGCGCAGTATGGAGGTGGTGTGAATTTGCTCTGCACTGTTGGAACGCGTGTCTCGTTAAGGCAGAGGTTGATTGCCAAGTGAAGCACAGTGGATGGTCCATGCAATTTAGCAAATGGAGTTAGGGATTTAGTCAGGATTGATGGCTAATTATCTGCCTGTAGTTTTCAGCATTAAGGACTCCATCATACAATTCCATCAGGGAGGCGTCTGATTGCCTCCAACATTATTCTGCAGCAGCAAAACGACCACAAACATACAGCCAATGTCATTAAGAACTGTAAATGGCATAAAGAAGAAAAAGGAGTCCTGGAAGTGATGATCTGTCCCCACAGAGCCCTGATCTCAACATCAAGTTTTTCTGGGATTACATGAAGAGACAGAAGGTTTTGCGAAAGCCTACATAGGATCTGTGGTTAGATCTCCAAGATGTTCGGAACAATCTCCCTGTCGAGTTCCTTCAAAACTGTGTAAGTGCATCCAGAAGAATTGATGCTTTGATGATGTATTGTGTTCATTCACTTTGTATTTTGTTAATTGATAAAAATAGACACTTCTACTTTTTAAACCATTTTCACTATGCAGCGTTTCTCCACACCTGCCTGTCTAGTTGATTGGAGGGGTTTCGGTCCTGAGGAAAGGTCTTGGGAGCCTGCCGACAACATCGTTCTCCCCCCTGCGATTTTTGAGCAGTTTCTCCGTCGGGTTGGCCTAAAGAACAGTGGGGCGTAAGGGGGGTGCTGTCACAGCAGTAACTCACGTGCCTCCTCAGCGTCGTCCTACTCTCCATCGTCAGCGTTCGGCGTCTCCTCCCATCAGGTCGGCTCGCTGAGGTTTGCCTCTTGCCGCTCTCCTCTGCACAGCTGCAACAGCATGGAGTTTTCCCTTTGGCCTTAGGGGGCATGGCCGGTCTCTGCAGGAATTTAACCCTGCTTTGTCCTGCAGAGATCAGGAGTGGTACCTGGCGACTACCTGCGGCCAAGACTATCCTCGCCACCAGAGGCTCTAGTGAAAACCAGTTAGTTGCTTAGTCACGCCACTCCAGGGTAAGCCCGGCCCCAGGAGCAGTGGGTCCACACCCAGCCATGTTACAGGAAGTTTCAGCAGTTTTTATTTTAAGTACATTAAGACAACTTTTTCTGTTGAACAACTTCCTTTGTAGAGAAGCTGTCACTTGACATAAATGTGTAATTTTTTCCGTTCTCATGAATCTGAGTCATTTTGTTTTTCTTTCCTGTGCCCCTTCGTTTCTAAAATATGGCACTTTACGCCTTGTGTAAAGTAGTCTTTTTAGCCAACTCGGAGTGGTCTTTAACCCCTTACTGGCCAGGGGCGTATTAGTACGCCCCAGGCCATCATCCCCGGTTCAGCACTGGCTCCGGCGCTGAGCCCGCACTGAACCAGGCACATGTCAGCTGATTCTTACAGCTGACATGTGGCTGCAACAGCCGTTGGTGGAATTGCGTTCCACCCGCAGCTGTTAACCACTTAAATGCCGCTGTCAATCTCCGACAGCGGCATTAGCCCCGCCCATCGGTGACCTGTCACGTGATCGCGGGTTACCGATGCGTGGGCATGGCAACCCGGGGTCTGCAGCAGACCCCTGTGGTTGTCATGTCTTGCTTGCTATGAGCGCCACCTAGTGGTTGGCGCTCATAGCACATGAGCATTTCTGCTACATAGAGGCAATCTGCTCATCGCCTTTCTGAAGCCGAGCCGATCAGGTAACTGCAGCTTCTGGTCTCCTGTGGAGACTATTGAAGAGGCAGAAAGTGGGAAAAAATGTTTTTAAAAAATATGAAAAAGGTAAAACAATATATAAAAGTTTAAATCGCCCCCCTATCGCCCCATTCAAAATAAAATAATAATAAAGAAAAAACACATACACATATTTGGTATTGCTGCGTTCAGAATCGCCCATTCTATCAATATAAAAAAAAGAATTAATCCGATCGGTAAACGGCGTAACGAGAAAATTCTAAACGCCAGAAATATGTTTTTTGGTCATCACAACATTGAAATAAAGTGAAATAACGGGCGATTAGCTCGACACGCAAAAAATAAGCCCTCACTTGGCCCCAGATCCCGAAAAATGGAGACTCTACGGGTCTCGGAAAATGGCGCCATTTTTAGCAAACTTTGGATTTTTTCTTCACCACTTAAATAAAAAAGAACCTATACATGTTTGGTGTCTACAAACTCGTAATGACCTGGAGAATCATAATTGCAGGTCAGTTATAGCATTCAGTGAACGTGGTAAAAAAAAAACAACCGTGGAATTGCATTTCATTTGCAATTTCACCGCGCTTGGAATTTTTGTCCCCGTTCTCCAGTACATGATATGGTAAAACCAGTGATGGCGTTTAAAAGTACAACTTGTCCCGCAAAAAATAAGCCCTCACATGGCAATATTGACCTAAAAATAAAAAGGCTATGGGTCTGGGAAGAAGGGGAGCAAAAAATGAAAATGCAAAACTGGAAAATGCTCCGGTCATTAAGGGGTTAAAAAGACCCCCATGTAGAGGAGTTTTGTATCACTACCACTTAGCTAAAGGGACAAGATTAATATATAAGTAAGAGGAGTGGAGTGGCCGATGGAAATGGGAATAAAACCAATCCCAGATCCAGAAGAACAGCGGCATTTACACCAAATAAATGTTCTAGATTTATGACAAGTGACAGATCCTATTTAATGTGATTGTTTCTGTGACAAAACAGCCATTTTCTGCTATTCTAGAACTCCTTTCCATATAAATGTATTGTGGCTGTAGATGGTACCGTGTATGCTATCATTGTAATCTCCATTACTGGATAGAATTAGAGAAGAAAGACTAAGGCTCGAAGCTGTGACCAAAAATGATCAAAAGTGACTGCAGATTTTATTTGTATTTTTTTTAGGCAAAAGGAGTTAATAACAGCGATCACCTGACCGGGGTCTTACATCTTCAAGCAACTATTCCCAATCATCTGGGGAATCTACAAGAAGAAATGTCTTGTTTGCAGCCACTGATTTCTCTGCCTCCATTCAGTCCACAGTTGTGGATTTGTCCGGCTGAATCTTCCATGAGGCTTTTCCTCCATCACTGACTGCGAGGATCCATCACATAACTGCCATAGATTCAGCTTATGTGCTCAGACATCACTGGGAGCCCCCCAGCAATGTATACATGACATTGCCAGAACAGACCACCCCACTGTATCCAGAGCTGATCCCTCTGTACTAGGACCCTGTAATAGAAGTGGACGGCTTCCACACACAGGGGGCAGCTGTGGACGTGGTCCTGTGCCGGCTTCATTAGGGCAAGGTATATAGAGGATCTCATCTGTACCGAGAAGCCGGACAAGCAGTCCTGCAGCAGAAGTGACCGAGCACTGCGAGGGTCAGTACCTAGGACCACCTCTTGGGAGGAGGAGGATGTTTTAATGAAGTATAAAAACTTAGGACACTATAGTCCTGATTGATCAATGCAATTATGCCAGAATTCTGGTGTAAATCACTTTGAAAAGTCACAATTTTTGTGCATTGTTGAGTTGATCAAAAATGTTGTGACGTTTGGTGTTTTCATGTCAGTTTTGCCCAGCTTCACCAAAATGGGCAGAGTTGAGGCAGGATGGAAGTGTGGCACCACAGCTTGTCTAATTCATAGCGAACTGTGGCTTCCCTTACACCAGAAATCTTACTCCAGTCCGTGACTGGAGTAAGATTTGTGGCAAGATGCACACACCACTTGTCAGAAGTGCATAATTCATGCGCCACTTAATGAATCTGGACCGTCTGACTCCAGCACGCTCCCTCATCAAGAGCAGCTTGAATATGGCCAGTCTTAATGAATCCGTGTCCTAAGTGCTTTATTAGTTAAAGAATAACCGTTATTTTAATGTGTAATATTAATTTACAAAACAAAAATTAAAACAAGTAATTTTATAATCTTATCAGAGAAGTCTTCTTTTTCCTGCTGGATTGATCTTTCAGTCTCAATTTGCGGTAACATCTGTAAAATCTGTATTCAGTGAAGACAAACTTTCCTATTAGTGAGATAGATGACAGTTAGTGCTATTAATACTCTTTACAGAAGGAAGGGGAGGAGCTAGCGGAAGGGGGAGGAGCTAGCGGAAGGCACAGACCTTCTGCTGCAAGTTCTCCTGAAACCACAGTTACTTCTCCATGGAAGATTGCAGCTGGTGTTTATACATAGAATCCTAGAACATTAGAATTGGAGGAACCTCCAGGGTCCTAGTGTCCAACCCCTGCTCAATGCAGGATTCACTAAAGCATCTCAGACAAATGTCTGTCCAGCCTCTGTTTGAAGACTTCCATTGAAGGAGAATTCACCACCTCTCGTGGCAGCCTGTTCCATTGAAAAACGCACCAAATCTGCAGTGTGTGCACACAGCCTTGTTGTTCTTTTGGTCACAGGCAGGTCTTTGCACAGTCCTGAATGATAAGTACAGCACATACACGCTAAGGCTATGTGCACACGTAGCAGATTTGATGCAGAGCGTTTTTGCCTCTCTCTGGCAGAAAAAAACATATGCAGATTTACATGCAGATTTACATGCAGATTTACATGCATTTTTTCTGCCAGAGAGAAGTGTTTTTTCAGCATTTTTTCAGCGTTTTTTCAAGCACTTTTCCAAGTGATTTTGAGCATCACTTGGAAAAGTGCTTGACAAGTTGGTCACACAATATAAATCCATGCAACCGGCAACCGGCATGGATTTATATTGTGTGACCAACTTAGATGCTTTAAATGCTGCATCTATAGTAAAAAAAAAAAGAATTAAAAAGTTAAAAATAAAAAAAACCCTGTATACTCACCTCTCCAGTCTCCTCCCGGCGGCGTTCTCTCTCTTCAGCGTCCCGCGGTATACTGGCAGGACCTGCGGTGACGTCATCTAGTCAGCTGATGGTCACGCGACCATCACCTGACCTCTGACGTCAGCGGTCGAGTGACCATCAGCTGACTAGATGACGTCACCGCAGGTCCTGCCAGTACACCGCTGGACGCGGAGGAGAGAGAACGTTGCCGGGAGCAGACCGGAGAGGGGAGTATACAGGTTTTTTTTATTTTTAACTTATTTCTTTCTTTTTTTCACCGCTTGGTAGCCGGGATGAAGAGGAGTTGTAGTCTCTTCTTCATCCTGGGTACCACACGCACCCCGATTACGCTGCAAATTCTCGGCCATTGAATTTAATTGAAACGCAGTAAATCCACATATACCTGCGGGTTTGCTGCTTTTCAATGGCCGTGTAATCGCGGTAGAAATGGTCATGCTGCGTTTTGCAACGCAATGTGAATTCGGCGCGCTAATTAGCGCATCATGTGCACAGCACATCCCAATTCACATTGCTTTGCATGGCAGACGGTTTTACATGGACACATAGCCTAAGAGCGGGGAGCGGCTCTAGTGTCACCTGCTGGGATGGCACAATCACGGTCAGCAGGATACAGGGGACATTATCAGAAAGGAGGAGATGACGTCTCTGCCCTCTCGCCTATCAGAGAATAGATGGCTGTATACGGGGGGCCTTATCCTCCTCTATTACACAGCACTCAGCTCCTAAAGGGAATGATTTGACCATAATACAATATATTTGAGTGGGGCCAGTGCTCCAGTTTTACCTTCATAATGTTGAATGGAGATTGATCAGTTCCAGTGTGTCTGAACAGGGTCCGAGCCCACGTCTCCTGAGCTCAGGCTTTACACTGAGCATCACTGTCACGGAGGTCAGATTAGAAGGGCATGGAGCATGATGTGGATGGTTGCCTCCGTATCCGCCATTACCTGGACTGCTAGCTTTACCTGGACACTCTGGATCAGCTCCTCCGTCTTGTCGAGACCTCTAAGGGCCTGTTCACACAAGCAGATAAAATATCATTCAGCGTTTCATCCAGAAAAGTGGGAGAATTCTTTCCTCACTTGTCGTCCATGTGCGGTCCAGATCTAATCTGGCTTTTTAACCATTTACAGTTTCCAGGGCTACAGGATTGCAATGTATCTGTAAAAAGCAGATTTTTTTCTGTACCCATAGACTTGAATGGGTGAATCTTGTCTGACGGATGAAACGAGTACATGCTGCCATTTTCTTTCTTTATTTTTTGCTCACACACAGATTCGATCAGTGACAAAAAAGAAAAATGACTACTCTGCACTTTCCCATTGAATCCCATTGGTCTGAGTGCCGTCCATTTGTTCCACAGACAACTTTCCTACTGAAAATACATTCGTGTGAACGAGTCCTAAGAAAGACCTTGTAATTGGTTATTAGATGTTGACTGAAGTTTGGCTCTGAAAATGCCGGGCTCTTAAAGACGTTCTCTAATACTTTAATGCAGATGATTTATGCATAAAATAGGTGGTCTATATCAGATCGTTGTAGGTCCGACTCTTGGCTCCCCACCAATAAGCTGTTTATAGCTCTGGCAACGGCCGGATGTAACTTGTGAACAGAGCGCACCCCAGTGGCCACTGCCTGGTGCTGCAGATCACCTCCGGTACTCCTCAATAGCTGGTCTGCACCCGGCAGCGGCCGCAGTGTACGGAGCGGTTTTGTTCCACTTTGAACATTGCCTGCATCTTGCCAGAGGTGATGACAGCTGATCATCGGGGGGCCGATGGTTGGACCCCACCTATCTTATATTAATGACCTATCCAGTGGAGTATAAAAGTGTTTGATAACTCCTTTTAAAATCTTGTTTCCATCCCATTGTCTTATACAGCGTGTATCTGGGTTCTTTCTGTAACCAGATGGGCCTGACCTCTGATGGTTCTTCTAGGCTTCTATTACAGCTCTTACAGCCCCAGCATGCATCATTTGTGCTGGAGAGGAATATGAAGACGCAGGAGCAAATAGAAGAACAATTAGGAAAGCTTGGATTATTAGAAGAGCAAGAAATGCTCATAGTGGAGGTGAGACTATTATTATTTATTTTTTTTTTTTTCTTAACTTTCATTTTTATATTTTTTTATTTTTAGGACATTTGTTTCCTCTCTTCAGAAAATAACAGTAGATAAGATTGATTAAAGCTTCTGGAAAGGTGTTCAATAACGTCTGATCAGGTGGCTAGTTTGTAATGGTTGTCCCATCTTACCAATCCCTCTCTTCTACCATGAATGTGACATTGCGGGATGAATATATATATATATGTATATGTGTATGTGTGAAAAGTTGTTTGCCCCTTCCTGATTTCTCATTCTTTTGCATGTTTGTCATACTTAAATATTTCAGATGTCAAAACAAATTTTAATATTAGACAAAGATAACACAAGTAACCACAAAATGCAGTTTTTAAATGAAGATCCTAATTATTAAGGGAAAAAGAAATCCAAACCTACAGGGCCCTGTGTGAAAAAGTGATTGCCCTCTAAACCTAATAACTGGTTGAAGCACCCTCAGCAACAACAACTACTATCAAGTGTTTGGGATAATTGGCAATGAGTCTTTTACAACACTCTGGAGGAATTTTTGCCCACTCATCTTTGCAAAATTGTTGTAATGTAGCCACATTGGAGGGTTTCCGAGCATGAACCTCTTTCTTAAGGTCAGGACTTTGACTAAGCCACTGCAAAGTCTTAATTTTGTTTTCCTTAAGCCATTCAGAGGTGGACTTAATGGTGTGTTTTGGATCATTGTCCTGCTGCATAACCCAAGTGCACTTCAACTTGAGGTCATGAACAGAAGGCCAGACATTCTCTTTCAGGATTTTTTGGTTAACCAGCAGAATTCTTGGTTCCATTTCCACAGCAAGTCTTCCAGGTCCTGAAGCAGCATAACAGTCCCAGACCATCACGCTACCGCCACCATATTTTACTGTTGGTATGATGTTCCTTTTTTAAAATTCAGTGTTACTTCTACGCCAGATGTAATGGGACATACACCTTCCAAAAAGTTCAACTTTTGTCTTGTCAGTCCACAGAGTATTCTCCCAAAAGTCTTGGCGATCATCAAGATGTTTTCTGACAAAACTGAGATGAGCCTTTGTTCTTATTGCTCAGCAATGGTTTTCGTCTTGGAACTCTGCTATGCGTGTCATTTTTGCCCAGTCTCTTTCTTTTGGTGTAGTCATGAACACTGTCCTTAACTGAGGCAAGTGAGACCTGCAGTTCTCTGGATGTTGTTGTGGGGTCTTTTGTGACCTCTTGGATGAGTCGTTGCTGCGCTCTTGGGGTAATTTTGATCAGCCGGCCACGCCTAGGAAAGTTCACCATTGTTCCATATTTTTGCCTATTGTGGATAATGACTTCCACTGTGATTCGCTGGAGTCCCAAATCTTTAAAAATGGGTTTAGAACTTTTTCCAGACTGATAGATCTCAATTACTTTGTTTCTCATTTGGTCCTGAATTTCTTTGGATCGCAGCATGATGTCTAGCTTTAGAGGATCTTTTGTTCTACTTCACTTTGTCAGGCATGTCCTATTTAAGTGATTTCTTGATTGAGAACACGTGTGGCAGTAAACAGGGCTGTGTGGGGCTACAGAAATTGAACTCAGCTTCCCAAAGATGTGACAAATCACAGTTAATTTATGTTTTAAGGAGGGAGGGGCATCACTTTTTCACACAGGGCCCTTTAGGTTTGGATTTCCTTTTCCCTTAATCATAAAAACCTTCCTTTTAAAAACTGCATTTTGTGTATACTTGTGCTATCTTTGTCTAATAGGAGTCTGCTGTTGACATTGGTATTGGGGTAATGTCCCCCAATTCTGTTACCATCCTCCATCCTGGTATGTATGGTCCCTCCTTCCTGGTATATGTGGCCCCCATCACATCTTGGTATACGTGACCCTCATCCCCATCCTGGAATGCATGGCACCCCTTGAGCCCCCGGTATTCATGGCACCCCTTTGATCAACCATCCTGGTATGCATGGCACCCCCTGATCCCCATCCTAGTTTTCATGGCACCCCTTGATCCCCCATCCTGGTATGCATGGCATCCCTTGATCACCCATCCTGGTATGCATGACACCCCTTGATCTCCCATTCTGGTATGTATGGCACCCCGTGATCACACATCCTGGATATATACAGTGACAGACCAAAAGTTTGGACACACCTCATTTAAAGATTTTTCTGTATTTTCAATGACAATGAAAATTGTACATTCACACTGAATGCATCAAAACTATGAATTAACACATGTGGAATTATACACTTAACAAAAAAGTGTGAAACAGCTGAAAATATGTCTTATATTCTAGGTTCTTCAAAGTAGCCACCTTTTGCTTTGATGATTGCTTTGCACACTCTTGACATTCTCTTGATGAGCTTCAAGAGGTAGTCACTGGAAATGGTTTTCATTTCACAGGTGTGCCCTGTCAGGTTTAATAAGTCTGGTGGATATGTGGAACCCCAGGGGTCTGGTTTCCACAGTAATGTAATGTTATGTCTGAGAGCAGGTGGGAGGTCCTTTGGTCAGGGATCCTGTGCATGCCACACCTCCTGCCCAGTCTTGGGAGGGGAAGAACTTCCCCTATATAAACCCGGGGCTGAAGCAGGGTTAGCAGTCAAGGAGAGTAGAGACAAGAAACAGCAGAAGCAATACTACTACGAGTCAGGGGCTGGCAGCTGCAGAGCTCGCCCTGACTGAGAAGCTTTCTTACCGGACCCGGCGTCCGAGGCTGTGGGGACTAACTCTTACCCAGCAGCAGAAGCCGACCGGCAGGGGATTTCAGGTCCTCAGGCCCAGAAACCCGAAGGCACGGTCACACGC
Organism: Phyllobates terribilis; assembly: GCF_046119375.1. Taxonomy (NCBI): domain Eukaryota; kingdom Metazoa; phylum Chordata; class Amphibia; order Anura; family Dendrobatidae; genus Phyllobates; species Phyllobates terribilis. Next base: position 58,427 of record NW_027364761.1, read on the forward strand.
ATGGGACCAGCACCGCCATCGTGGAGCGGAAGCCATTAGAAGGCCCCGAGTCACCGGCCATACGGGTGAGCACCACACGGTACACTCAGGGACGTGGGCTACTTATATCCGCTTCTAGCAAGGTAGCCAGAAGAGTACAGTCAGTTTGGGAGGCCTACAACTCCGCCTGGCCAGGGGAGATCCCATCTGCTCAAGGACTGACCAGGCCCCGTTCACTACCAAGTACTCCGGGAGGGTCTATCGTTGTTACCAGTAAAGACCCTGAATTACACCGCACCGTCTCTGAGTGGTTCCTGCTACCCCCATCATCCACATCTGCTGCCCTGAGGCCATACCCCTCCCGTTGGGGGTTATACCATCTACGCTGCACCATCCATCCACCGGCCTCAGCGGACTGTCCTGCAGCGGCAGCTCCATAGCTGCATTCAACGGGTGGCGTAGTCGTCCTACATCTACCGCTGTTACATCGCCGCTCAGTTTGACTCCCTGGGCACGGACCGGGTCACCGCCACGAGACTACAACCCTCAAGAGATCCGGCTCCGGGTAAGCTCCCGCGTGCGCAACGCAGCGCGACACAGGCCCAGGGGCGCGTCAACTTTGGCGTAGTCGGCAGGATTTCGTGCCCGCAACCACCGGGTACTGCGTGCCTGAAAAAGAGACTTTTCAAACTTACCTGTGGTGAAGATTCCCGCCATCCGGCGCCATCTTCAGCCTTCTTCCCGCCATCGGTGAAGTTTCCCGCCATCCGGCGCCATCTTCTGCCTTCTTCCCGCCATCCGTGGAGTTTTCCCGCCATTGGACGCCATCTTGAGGACGCCGCGCGGGAAGAAGAGGGGCGTGGACTCCGAAAGCGCGCGAGAACTGAAGCCCCGCCTCACGTCCGGACGTTGCGTAAGGTCCTGGAAGGAGCCCAGCAGACGCCGACGTCACAGGAGCGCGACGGAAGGTCCTCAACCCTGACGATCCACTGCGGAGCCGCGGCCTACGGAACAGGATCATCGCAAGGTAGGCCACGGTCCACTAGGGGGGAGGAAGATGTCGGATACGGAGGAGAGCTTCACTGCCTCAACCCCCGCCAGCGCTACCGCTGCTGCAGTTATGCCCTTCACCATGCCCTATATCCCGGGAGCAGCTTGGCTACCCCAGTACTCAGGGGAGTCACATACCCTGCATGACTTTAGAGAAAAGCTGGATAGCCTCTTCCAGGTGTACCCCCTCACAGAAGAGCAAAAAGTGAGCATCCTGGTGGCCCAACTAACCGGGGCAGCCAAAAGGGAAGTAAAATCCTGGCCACCTGGGAGGAAGACTGTCGCAGGGATACTAACCCGGCTGAAGGACACCTTTGATACCCGCACCTCAGCCGAGATTAAGCTTAGATTCTACGGGTGCAAGCAGCGAGCGCATGAGAGTATAAGGGACTATGCACTAAACCTACAAGAGGCCCTGAGGGCCATTAAGCAGACCGACCCTGATGGAGTGGGAAACGAGGACAGGCTGTTGACCGAACAATTTATAGAGGGACTATATTGTAATGCCCACCGAACCCAGTTGCGGGCGATGGCCTTACAGGATCCCCATCTGGGCTTTGCACAGTTCAAGGACAGAGCCATCCGGGTGCTCCGAGAACCGGCACCGGGTGGCGTTGTGACCCACAGGCGCCCAGCTATCACTTACCACCAGGAGGCGGCGCCCTTGTCGGCAGGGCCTGTGGGAGCTGATGCGCAGGCTTTGGACAATGACCCGGCTCCAGACCTACACCATCAGGTCCAAGAGCTAGCTAAGAGCGTTGCTGCGCTAACCCGAACTGTGCAGTCTTTACAAGTTTCCACCCCAGGGAAGATCCAGCTGGCATCCGGACCGGAGGACATCCCGTGGCGTCGACCAAGGAGGACCCCACCGGCCAGAGGAAGACCCAGTGACCGATACAGCGAGGACGGACGACCCATCTGCCGCCGCTGCAATCAACCTGGACATATGGCAAGGTACTGTTCTTTAAACGGGCACAACCTGGGGTAGAGGGCCAACCCCCAGGAAAAAGATCACCAGGCCCATCGAACTGGCGCGACAGATATGTGGGAGGACGTCCAGTCTTGCCTGTGGTACTGGATGGCATTCCCATGAGTGCCCTACTGGACACCGGGTCACAGGTCACCACCATCCCGTACGTGCTCTTTAAGCAGTACTGGAATGACTCGGATATTACCCGCTACCCTGACGACGACTTGAGTATCATCGCCAGCAATAGCCAGCCCGTGCCACAGATCGGATTTAAAGAGGTGACCATCAAAATCGGTAGAGTCGAACTGGCAGCACAGGGACTGATCATTGTAGATATTGACAAACACGAGAGTCACCCAAAAATAACTCTAGGAACTAATGTAATTGAAAATTGTCTTGCAGAGGTGATTTTCCTTTTACAGCAGGTTGCCAAGAACGCCAGCTCCGGCGAGCAGCGGGTGCTCCAGAAAGAGATCCGGGCACTGATGCGACGGCAACAGGTGGAACTCTCCGGCGGTGAGATTGGTAGCGTAAGAATGTGTGACCCTTTTCCTATTGCCATGCCCCCAAAAAGTGAAATGATGATTTGGTGCCGGGCAGCTATTGGTCTGAGAGGTAGAGATTACCAGGCAATGGTAGAACCAGTTTACTCGGACAGTAGGCCCACCATTTTGACAGCACGGGGGGTGGTTGATGTACGCCATGGGAGGGTGCCCGTTCGCATAATAAATATCGGGGAGAGGGAAGTGTACCTGCCCCGGTATGCCACGCTAGCCAAATTATATACCATTAACCAAAATTCTATACAATCTGTGGAACCCTTGCCTCCATCTCACCCGGAGGAAGGTAACGGCTCTAAGAAAAACATGGAGGACTGGTGTCAGCAACTACATCTGGGTACTGACTCCACTCCCGCACACCAGAAACAAGGAGTCTATCGGGTGGTTCAGGAGTACGAGAGAGTGTTCAGTAAACACCCGTTAGACTTCGGGCGAGTCAAGGGGGTAGAACACCACATCCCCACGGGAGACCATCCTCCTATAAAAGAGAGGTATCGACCCGTACCCCCTGCCCACTACCAACACGCCAAGGGGATGCTTAGAGACATGAAGGAGGCTGGGGTGATCAGGGATAGCTGTAGCCCCTGGGCAGCTCCACTAGTCTTAGTCCGAAAGAAAGACAACACCATGAGGATGTGTGTAGATTACCGGAAAATCAATCGTATCACACACAAGGATGCGTACCCCTTACCAAGGATAGAGGAGTCATTGGCTGCTTTAAGATCTGCTAACTTCTTCTCTACCTTGGATCTCACTAGCGGGTACTGGCAGGTTCCTGTAGCAGAGGCGGACCGGGAGAAGACCGCATTCACCACCCCGATGGGACTTAGCGAGTTCACCTGCATGCCGTTCGGACTCTGCAACGCACCGGGAACCTTCCAACGACTAATGGAGTGTTGTCTGGGCCACAGAAACTTCGAGACGGTCCTGTTGTACCTGGACGATGTCATCGTATATTCCAAGACGTATGAGGACCACCTGAAACACCTGGCGGAAGTGTTCGAAGCTCTGGCAAGTTACGGCCTAAAGGTGAAACCCTCCAAGTGTCACCTCCTGAAACCAAAGGTGCAGTACCTGGGACACGTGGTGAGCACTGACGGAGTGGCTCCCGACCCTGATAAGATCACCGCAATTAAGGAATGGCCAAGCCCCTCCAGCGTAAAAGAAGTGCGGCAGTTCCTCGGGTTGGTAGGCTACTACCGAAGGTTTATTCCCGGTTTCACCAAAAAGGCCGCACCTATGCAGGACCTCCTGATAGGCCAGTCCCGGAAGGCCAAGAACCAGAAGCCGCCCTTCAAATGGGAGGAGCTGGAAGAAGAGTCCTTCCGCCAGCTGAAGATGGCCCTCACGGGGGACGAAATCCTGGCGTACCCGGATTATAGCCAGCCCTTTATCCTCTACACCGACGCCAGTAACATCGGGCTAGGAGCCGTACTGTCCCAGATCCAGCAGGGGAAGGAACGAGTAATCGCCTACGCCAGCCGAAAACTGCGACCCACCGAAAGGAACCCCGAGAATTACAGCTCATTTAAGTTAGAGTTCCTGGCCGTAGTATGGGCAGTCACCGAGCGCTTTAAGCATTACCTCGCTTCTTCCCGGTTCACCGTGTACACGGATAACAACCCGTTGACACACCTGGACACGGCAAGACTCGGTGCCCTGGAGCAGAGGTGGATGGCCCGTCTGTCCAACTACGAGTTCACAATCAAATACCGGGCAGGACGCTCCAATACCATCGCGGACGCCCTGTCCAGGATGCCCAACCTGCCGGACGGAGGAGAAGATCCGGAGGGACTGGAAGAAGTTGAACTCCCTGCGTTCCACCGTCATGGGACTATCCAGTATTCCCACCGGGTAAGGAGTAAGCAGGCTGCTACGTTGAACCCCTTACCCCACTACAACTGGGCGGAAACGCAAGACAGCGACCCTGCCGTCCGACTGGTGAAGGAGATGCTGACTCGGCCGGAGGCTCGCCTTGAACCAGACGCTCCGGAGGAAGCCAAACAACTATGGGCAGAGAAGAGTCGACTGTTCCTCTACAAAGGGAAGTTGTGCCGCAGAATGGTTAACTCCCGGACGCATGAATTACTCTGGCAAGTAGTGGTGCCACGAAGAGATGCAGCCATGGTGATGGAGGCATACCACGACGGAGCTGGACACTTCGGGTGGAAGAAGCTGGAGTTCCTGCTGCGCGAGCGGTTCCACTGGGTAGGCATGAGGGGAACCATCGAGAAGTGGTGCAGAGACTGTGGCCCGTGCAACCTGAGAAGGAAGGACCGTGCCAGCCAGAAGACTCCCCTGCAGTCCATCGTCACCCAGCAACCGTTGGAACTGGTAGCCTTGGATCATGTAAAACTGACCCCAAGCAGAAGTGGCTACGTCTATGCGTTAACCATCGTGGATCATTACTCCCGGTTTCTGGTTGTCGTCCCCGTCAAGGACTTAACGGCTCAAACAGCAGCTAGAGCCTTCCAGCAGCACTTTTGCCGTCCACACGGGTACCCGGACCAAGTGCTGACGGACCAGGGACCTGCCTTTGAAGCGGAGGTCTTCCAGGAATTCTGCAATCTGTATGGCTGCCGGAAGATAAGGACGACACCCTACCATCCGCAAACTAATGGACTTTGTGAGAAAATGAACCAGGTGGTAATGGATCTTCTAAAAACGTTGCCCCTGGAAGAACGCAGTCTGTGGCCTGAGAAGTTGCCCGATCTGGTGGACCTATACAACCACATCCCGGTAGGTTCCACCAACTGTACCCCGGCTTACCTAATGAGGGCAAGACCTGGTAAGTTACCTGTTGACCTGGAAATGGGAGTCCTGACACCCGAGGACACTTCACCAGAAACAGACTGGGACACAGAGAGGCAGCAGCAGTACCGGAGAGTACAGGAGAGCGTGGAGCGAAGTCTCTGTCAGGCTAGGGAAAGACAAGAGAAAACTTACAACCAGTATGCTCCCGCTGTTCCCCTGGTACCCGGAGAGCAGGTCTTGAAGAGGAAGAGACGGCTCCACAAGTTGGATGACCAGTGGGAGAAGGACCCGTACACCGTACTGCCCTCAAGCCACGAGAACCCGAAGGTTTGTACCATCAGTAAAGACGGAGGGGAAACCACAGCCATTGTATCCCGGGACCACCTGAAGAAGTGTCCCGAACAACTGAGGAACCCTGAAGAGGAACAAGAAGACCATCGACCCGTAGAGGAAAGGGAAGATATGGTTAGTACTGTGCTCGGGGACTTCCCTCGGTCTTGGACTCAAGTCAATGGTGCAGTTGTGGTACCCGTACTCACCTTCCTCCAACCAGCATCCCAAGCACCTACGGAGCAACAGGTAGAGCTGGAAGAACAGCCGGTCCAGGAGGCAGAAGACTCCACACAAGCAGAACAGGAGGATCAACCCTCTGCTTATAGTGAGCCTGCCGTACCCCTAGTGAGACAAAGAGCTGGTAGACAGCTGCCCAGTTTACCCTTGACAGCTCCTACACCCTGTAGTTCAGGGCCAGACAGTCAGCTCCGTAGGTCCACTAGAGGCCAGTTACCCGCACGCTGGAGGATTTGAAGTGTATAAATTGTTTTATTTATGTTTATCTGTGTATTGTTGCTTGTGTATAATTTTGTGTTTCCAGTTATTTTTAGGAATCCTTGGTGGATTTACCGGGAATCCTTGTACATAGTTGGAGCGTAACCCAGGATGGACTAGAGACTGTTAAGGACTCGGGGTAGGACAGACCCCTACCTGGTTACGTCTCCCTGTTTTGGTGAAATGGACACCTTGCTTTTCTTCAAAGACTGCACCCGGTTACGGACACGCCGTAACCATCTTTATGTGTTTTTCTTATTGTATTATTATTGTTTATACCTTGTTATGTTTTTCTAAAAGTATGTTTAGTCCCGGAGTACTAAATTTCACTAGGGGGGAATGTGGAACCCCAGGGGTCTGGTTTCCACAGTAATGTAATGTTATGTCTGAGAGCAGGTGGGAGGTCCTTTGGTCAGGGATCCTGTGCATGCCACACCTCCTGCCCAGTCTTGGGAGGGAAAGAACTTCCCCTATATAAACCCGGGGCTGAAGCAGGGTTAGCAGTCAAGGAGAGTAGAGACAAGAAACAGCAGAAGCAATACTACTACGAGTCAGGGGCTGGCAGCTGCAGAGCTCGCCCTGACTGAGAAGCTTTCTTACCGGACCCGGCGTCCGAGGCTGTGGGGACTAACTCTTACCCAGCAGCAGAAGCCGACCGGCAGGGGATTTCAGGTCCTCAGGCCCAGAAACCCGAAGGCACGGTCACACGCGTGGGACCAGCACCGCCATCGTGGAGCGGAAGCCATTAGAAGGCCCCGAGTCACCGGCCATACGGGTGAGCACCACACGGTACACTCAGGGACGTGGGCTACTTATATCCGCTTCTAGCAAGGTAGCCAGAAGAGTACAGTCAGTTTGGGAGGCCTACAACTCCGCCTGGCCAGGGGAGATCCCATCTGCTCAAGGACTGACCAGGCCCCGTTCACTAGCAAGTACTCCGGGAGGATCTATCGTTGTTACCAGTAAAGACCCTGAATTACACCGCACCGTCTCTGAGTGGTTCCTGCTACCCCCATCATCCACATCTGCTGCCCTGAGGCCATACCCCTCCCGTTGGGGGTTATACCATCTACGCTGCACCATCCATCCACCGGCCTCAGCGGACTGTCCTGCAGCGGCAGCTCCATAGCTGCATTCAACGGGTGGCGTAGTCGTCCTACATCTACCGCTGTTACATCGCCGCTCAGTTTGACTCCCTGGGCACGGACCGGGTCACCGCCACGAGACTACAACCCTCAAGAGATCCGGCTCCGGGTAAGCTCCCGCGTGCGCAACGCAGCGCGACACAGGCCCAGGGGCGCGTCAGATACACAGCTGATAGTCCTACTGAATAGAATTTGTACTATGGCAAGAAAAAAAGCAGAAAAACATGTCCCCAGCATGAGACACCCATTCAGGGCCGGCGTAATGGCAAGCAGACTAGGCATCTGCCTGGGGCCTCCAGCCCGTGGCGTGCCTCTATAGGGTCCGTGAGTTCGTCCCCCCGCATCACGCATTGAACTGTATCTGTAGCGGGGGAATGACTGTGCCTGCAGAGTGGAGCTGCTGAGACGCTCTGCAGAGCATGGAGCAGCTGGAGAACGAGGAGAGGTGAGTATTGTATGTATTTGTTTTTTATACGTGGTGACCATAATACTGCAGAACTGGGGGGCTGCATTATACTGTATGGAGTGGCTGAATTATACTCTATGGTTGGGGCCGAATTATACTTTACGAGGACTATGGGTTGCATTATATTATATGTACTATATGTTTGGCTGCATTATACTATAGGGAGGCTGCATTATACTCTATTAAGGACTGAGGAGAATGCATTATACTATATGAAGGACTATGGGGAGTGCATTATACACTATGAAGGACTATGGAGAGTGCATTATACTATAGGGAGGGCTATGGGGAGTGCATTATACTATAGGGAGGGCTATAGGGAGTGCATTATACTATATGGAGGGCTATAGGGAGTGCATTATACTATATGGAGGACTATGAGGTGCATTCCATTATATGGAGGACTATGGGGAGTATATTATACTATATGGAGGGCTATGGGGAGTGTATTATACTATATGGAGGACTATGAGGTGCATTATACTATATAGAGGGCTATGGGGAGTGTATTATACTATATGGAGGACTATGAGGTGCATTATACTATATGGAGGGCTATGGGGAGTGTATTATACTATATGGAGGGCTATGGGGAGTGCATTATACTATATGGAGGGCTATGGGGAGTGTACTATACTATATGGAGGACTATGAGGTGCATTATACTATATGGAGGGCTATGGGGAATGTATTTACTATATTGAGGAAAATGGGCCACATTATACAATATGGAGGGCTGTGGGGCACATTATACAATATGAAAGACTATGGGGAGTGCATTATGCTATATGAAGGACTATGGGGAGTATATTATACTATATGGAGGGCTATGAGGTGCATTATACTATATGGAGGGCTATGAGGTGCATTATACTATATGGAGGACTATGTGGTGCATTATACTATATGGAGAACTATGAGGTGCATTAAACTATATAGAGAGCTATGGGGAGTGTATTATACTATTTGGAGGAATATGGGCCACATTATACAATATGGAGGGCTATGGGGAGTGCATTATACAATATGGAGGACTATGGGGAGTGCATTATACAATATGGAGGGCTGTGGGGCACATTATACAATATGGAGGACTATGGGGAGTATATTATACTATATAGAGGGTTATGGGGAGTGCATTATACAATATGGAGGACTATGGGGAGTATATTATACTATATAGAGGGTTATGGGGAGTGCATTATACTATATGGAGGGCTATCGGGAGTGTATTATACTATATGGAGGACTATGGGGAGTGCATTATACAATATTGAGGGCTATGGGGAGTGCATTATACAATATGGAGGGCTGTGGGGCACATTATACAATATGGAGGACTATGGGGAGTATATTATACTATATAGAGGGTTATGGGGAGTGCATTATACTATATGGAGGGCTATCGGGAGTGTATTATACTATATGGAGGACTGTGGGCCTCATTATACAATATGGGGGGCTGTGGGGCACATTATAAAATATGGAGGACTATGGCATGTATTATACTAAACAAGCAAAATTCTGCCTATTCATCGAGTAATTGGATTGTTTATGCCAGAACAAAAATCCTTGTTCTCAGCAGCACATCGGCCGGTGTAACCTGCAGATGTGCTGCTGATAACATAATGCTGTATGGGGACAGATTGATCTATTAGTGATTGTTCTGTATCCATCATTCTTCCTCAGCTGGTGTAAAGAGGTCGGGAAACAAGCGTTGAACGGCTTCAGTATTGTGGATTGCGCTCGTTTAGCGGCCTGATCTCAGCGCATGTAAATACAAGCTAAATGTTTGTGTGGTGCTGTATGTCAGCATTTGGGACCCCACTTTAAACTTTTCCCCAGGGCCCCACTTTATCTAAAATCGGCCCTGCACCCATTTAAATGGTTCCCGTCCACTGCACAGACTGGGAGAGAGAGGGGAGACTATTTGTGGCTTATGTAGTGGCGCTCAGTTTTGTGGACATCGGAGGGAAAGTTTTCTTTTAATTTATGAAATTCAATTCATGTGATAAATTTAAAAAATTAATATTAATAACAATTCAACTTTATTTTCATCCTTAGGTTATGGGTGAGGATCTTTTGGCAGAAAGAACAGAGGAAGGACAAATGGACACAAAAACCACTCAGACATTGGCCTCTTACATAATGCCGTCTGACGCCGAGTTCAGAGTCAAATGGTTTCAGAAAGCGACCACTTTCCTAATGAGCAGCGAGTAAAGATGATCAGCTCTCCGCCATCACTGACTGTCTGCAGACTGGAGCTTGTCCATCTCTAATCATTCCTGCTCAATGGGGGCCACAATATTTTGACTTCACAGTAATCCCTGACATCTTTTCGGAGTATATTGTACACATAGTGATCTTTATACGGCTGGAGCACTTACAGTAGCCAATCAGATGGCATGCAGGTAGCGTTGTGCGAGATCCAGTATGCCGTCCTGCTTCTATCATTAGAGGGTCCTGCTAGAGAACAGCGGCCACACTATTATACTGTGTCCAGAGTTACAGGAGTCTGTCAGATGTGGACTGCTACGTTGCAAAAAATGCTTAATGAGTTATTTTTTTTCAAACTGGATTGATATGCAAAATATTTTTAATAAAATCATTTTCTTATACTTGCAGGGTTTCTGTTTATTCAGTAATTTTGTAGCTGTTTTCTCTCATGCTGTGGATGATTGTAAATGAATACAGTTTCCTACATAATCATTGCAGCGGATCAGTTAAAAACGGGTGCCGTATGTGTTGTACCCAGGGCCGGCATCACCACCCGGGCAAGTGCCTGGGCCCTGAGCGAGCAGGGGGCCCACTCACCCTCTGGGACACCAGCGCGCTATGGGGCCCATGAGTCAACGGGGCCTGATGCCAGCGAATGGGCACCTGCACTGGGCCTTCCCCAGTGCTTTAAACTGTTTGCAATACTTACCTCTCCCTGTTCCTCTGCTGATCCTCTGTCTTCTGCGTCTTCTTACTCTGTGACATCTCAGGGCAGAGGGCGCAATGACGTCACTACAGAGCGCCCTCTGCTGAGCAGTCCCAGTGCAGAGAGTCAGAAGACGCTGATGAGACAGGCCTGCTTCCAGCAAGGAGCGGTGAGTATTTGATTTTTTTTTTTTTATGTTATGAGTATTATATGGGGCTCATTATCTATTGAACAATATATGGGGCCCATTATGTATGGAGTATTATATAGGGCTTATTATCTATTGAACAATATATGGGGCTCATTATGTATGTAGTATTATATGGGGCTCATTATCTATTGAACAATATATGGGGCCCATTATGTATGGAGTATTATATAGGGCCCATTATCTATGGAGCATTATATGGGGCCTATTCTTTATGGAGCAATATATTGGTCCCACTATTTATGGAGCAATATATAGGGCCCATACTGTATGGAGCAATATTTGGGCTCCATTATTCTGTATGGAGCATTATATGGTACCCATTATGTATGGAGCAATATATGGGGCTCATTTTACTTTATGGAGCAATATATGGGATCCATTATACTGAATGGAGCAATATATGGGGATCATACTGTATGGAGCATTATATACGGTCCGTTATTCTGTATGGAGCAATATATGGTGCCCATAGTACTGGATGCAGGACCATGTGGTGCCCATAATACTGTATATGGAAGACCACGTGGTGCCCATAATACTGTATGGAGGACCACGTTGTGCCCATAATACTGTATATGGAGGACCACGTGGTGCCCATAATACTGTATATGGAGGACTACGTGGGGCCCATAATACTGTATAGAGGACTATACTGTCCGGTCTGCACTGTGCGCTGGGAGGATTCGCCGGTTTCTGAGCTGTTGTAGACTTTACAATAGATATCACTCATGTAATGTGAGAAGTAAGTGAAGTCTTTAGCATTGTACTAGACCTATATTTCTGTGCATCATGAATCGTGGTAGGTGTGAAAGGGGCCCACTGAGACTTTTGCCCGGGGCCCATGAAATCCTGGAGCCGGCCCTGGTTGTGGCATCTATTTCTTTTTGTACTGTATGCATGAGTTTTAATGGCGAATTTCTTTAAAAAAACAGTGGGATAAACCGTCATCTGAACTTGTCCCTTAACTTACATTGGTCTGTGAGGTGATCTGAAAGCAGAAAATCCAATGCTGACTTCTAGAACATTTGGGGTAACTTTCCCGCATTGGTCTCTACATAATCTGTGAATTCAGGGAACTGCTAGATCTGCAGCAGATAAAAGAGGGATTATATCAAAATGCCATCATGCAGACCAGCAAGTGACACATCGCTGGGATAAGGTCCTCTGCCCCGACTTGTTGCTTTTAGATTACATAGCAAAAACCTGATGACAGTTTCCCTGTAATAAAATCCCAGAGCTTCTCCCATGGGAGATACAGCGGGTGGCAGATACTGGCCTGGAATCCTGCAGATACACAGCACTGCCGTCGCCTATACACTGCATTGTGAAAGGATTTGGCCCCCTTGAACTTTTCTACCTTTTGCCACATTTCTGGCTTTAAACATAAAGATATAAAATTCTATTTTTTGGGGGAAGAATCAACAACAAGTGGGGCACAATCGTGAAGTGGAATGAAATTTATTTGCTATTTTAAACTTTTTTAACAAATTAAAAACTGAAAAGTGGGGCGTGCAATATTATTCGGCCCCCTTGAGTTAATACTTTGTAGTGCCACCTTTTGCTGCGATTACAGCTGCAAGTCGCTTGGGGTATGCCTCTATCAGTTTTGCACATCGAGTGGCTGAAATTCTTGCCCATACTTCCTTGCAAAACAGCTCGAGCTCATTGAGGTTGGATGGAGGGCGTTTGTGAACAGCAGTTTTCAGCTCTTTCCAAGATTCTCGTTTGGATTCAGGTCAGGACTTTGACTTGGCCATTCTAACACCTGCATATGTTTATTTTTGAACCATTCCATTGTAGATTTTGCTTTATGTTTGGGATCATTGTCTTGTTGGAAGATAAATCTCCGTCCCAGTCTCAGGTCTTTTGCAGACTCCAACAAGTTTTCTTCCAGAATGGTCCTGTATTTGGCTCCATCCATCTTCCCATCAATTTTAACCATCTTCTCTGTCCCTGCTGAAGAAAAGCAGGCCCAAACCATGATGCTGCCACCACCATGTTCGACAGTGGGGATGGTGTTTTGAGGGTGATGAGCTGTGTTGCTTTTACGCCAAACATATCGTTTTGCATTTTGGCCAAAAAGTTCGATTTTGGTTTCATCTGACCAGAGCACCTTATTCCACATGTTTGGTGTGTCTCCCAGATGGCTTGAGGCAAACTTCAAACGAGACTTTTTATGAATATCTTTGAGAAATGGCTTTCTTCTTGCCATTCTTCCGTAAAACCCAGATTTGTGCAGTGTACAACTGATTGTTGTCCTATGGACAGACTCTCCCACCTCAGCTCTAGATCTCTGCAGTTCATCCAGAGTGATCATGGGCCTTTTAGCTGCATCTCTGATCAGTCTTCTCCTTGTTGGAGATGAAAGTTTAGAGCAGTGTTTCCCATACTCCAGTCCTCACAGACCCCACAGGTCATGTTTTCAGGATTTACATAGTATTGCACAGGTGAGAGAATTCCTGATGCCTTGATGATACTTCCATCACCTATGCAATACTAATGAAATCCTGAAAACACGACCTGTGGGGGTCCGTGAGGACTGGAGTTTGGGAAACACTGGTTTAGAGGGACGGCCGGGTCTTGGTAGATTTGCATTGGTCTGATACTCCTTCCATTTCAATATGATCGCTTGCACAGTGCTCCTTGAGATGTTTAAAACTTGGGAAATCTTTTTGTATCCAAATTCGGCTTTGAATTTCGCCACAACAGTATCTCGGACCTGCCTGGTGTGTTCCTTGGTCTTCATGATGCTCTCTGCACTTGAAACAGAACCCTGAGACTATCACACAGCAGGTGCATTTATACAGAGACTTGATTACACACAGGTGGATTCTAGTAATCGTTACCAGTCATTTAGGACAACATTGGATCAGTGGATTCTAGTTATCGTTACCAGTCATTTAGGACAACATTGGATCATTCAGAGATCCTCCCTGAACTTCTGGAGTGAGTTTGCTGCACTGAAAGTAAAGGGGCCGAATAATATTGCACTTTTCATTTTTTATTTTTTTTTAACAAGTTTAAAATATCCAATAAATTTCATTCCCACTTGTTGATTCTTCCCAAAAATGTGAATTTTATATCTTTATGTTTGAAGCCAGAAATGTGGCAAAAGGTAGAAAAGTTCAAGGGGGCCAAATCCTTTCACAATGCCCTGTATCTACCACTCGCTGACCTCCCTCTGTGAGAAGCTGATGGTTATTAATGATGGAATACAATGTTTTATTATAGCGGTGAGTGCTGCATTCACTTCTTACACTCATTCATGGGGATTTGTCTGATTAGTGACCTGCACCAGCTTATATCATGGGGCTGCTCAAAGTATAAACATTTACCAAAAAGGTGTGGTCTGTTTATTTTCTTTCGGTTTCCATTTTTTTTTACTTTTTTTTTTTCTTTACGTGGATCTTTCTGTAAAAAATAAATAAATAAAAAATAAAATATAGTCAACCTCTGGTATGCTCTACTACCATGAGATCCCCATAATAAAGGCAGAATTTAATAAAGGGTTACACATTTATCCAAGACATTGAAAGTTATGGTTAAAAAGGTAAAAAGACTTTTCTTTTTTTGCAGCAAAATTGTCTACAATTGCCCAGACAGGTTATATTTGCCCACAGCGTGGGACTGGGGAGACTGGGGCCCACCCTACAGCTAGATGCAGATACCTGTTAGCCGTTATCCCCTTTATAGTGGGACCTCGACTGTAAAACACAGGCGGCTCCTGCACATCTACTGTGCGCACAGCACAACTGGGATGGACAATTACGGTCGTTTGCATTAAAGGGCTTCTTTGGTGAAAACAAGTTATCACCGATCCATGGGCTCCTCAGGATTGGTGATAACTTAATGATCGTTTGGGTCCGACCATTGGAAACTGCACTGATCAGAATTGGGAAGTTTTATCCCTGACAGGACACTTTTATCCCCATTTTAAAATGCAGCGGCAGGTGGGAGTCTGACCACAGATCCATTCATTCTCTTTGGGGCTTCCAGAAAAAAATAAGAGCAGCGCTCGCAGCCATTGAGGGAATGAATGGATCAGTGGTGAAGTCGCACATGCTGCTCCAGTCTAGTGGGGATAAAAGCTCCACATTCTACTAATCGGTGCGGGTCCCAGCAGTCAGACCCCCACCAATCAATACCTTATCACTTATCCTTTGGAAAGGTGATTACTTGTTTTCACAGTAGAATTCCTGTAAGTGCATCTTGTTCCAAGTATTTAATCACAAATCTAAATATAGATTATTCTCCTAATTAATATCAGAGAGAACAATTCACTGATATACACAACACACTCCACTTTTTCAAGACCAATAACACCACATTCAAGGGAGAACTAAGGTGACACTGTGACCAGACCACATATTACCAGCATAAAGCGACCGAATAATCCCACGTAGAAGGGAGAAATACAGCCACACCGTGACCAGACCACATATTACCACCACATAGTGACCGAACAATACCTCAGACTGTAAAAGGGAGAAATATCGCCACACCATGACCAGACCAGATATTACCAACATATAGCGACCAAATAATTGCACATACAAGGGAGAAATACCACCACACCATGTCCACACCACATAGTGACCAAATAATAACACATACAGGGATAAATACCACACCATGCCCGGACAAGATATTACAACATAGTGACCGAATATTACAATACTGATCATTAATGAAATGTCCTCGGATGCACATTCAGTTGAAACCAGTGGGCCCCCTCTACGTCCTGCTCAGGGTCCTGCCAAGGACCCTGGCCCACCGGATAATCGTCCAGTGTCCCGGTGCTCTAGTCAGACCCTGTTTGCCCACCAAACTCATCCATTTAAATGTCTGATTTTAGAGTTTGCATTGTGTTCCTTTTCTTTGCTTATAAAAACATAATAATTATAGTCTATGGACCTTTTCTGATGCTGATGGTTCACAAAAGAAATTTGAGACATGTTTGATTGTAATCTGATTTGCAGATAAAACTGGCCCATTCAAATGATTGGATTGCCAAAAAAAGATCCATTTGCATCCTTGTTCTGTATGTTTTTCACTGACTAATGTTAGAAGTTTGTAAATCTTCATCACTTTTTTTCTCTCATCAATAGGTGGCAGAAAATGTCATTTTTCAACATGAGGAGAGAAAACTTCATCCCATCACTTTACCTGATGGGCCCATGTGTCAGATCAGCACAGAAGCAAATAGGCATCAATTGCTCATTTTTAAGTCCTCTTTAGCTCATAATGTGGAGTAACATTGTGTGGATCAGACACACAAAAACTCTGTTCAAAGGTCGGCTTAGGGTTTACTTCATGTACACACAAATTGCCAAAGGCAAATAGAGATCCCTTAATAAAGACCTAAATATAAAACATAACTTTTATTTTGATTATTAGATATAATAATGGAAAAGATAACACACACTTAAAATCACACAGTACTGGATGTTTCTGATAATTCAGCGATGAGTTCTATGAGCCAGAACTATTAAAGTGCTTGTGCTTCTGTTATGGCGGTTGTGTATCGAGGGCTTATCTGTCTAATATATTATTCTTCAGAATAAATCACCACCAATAGTGAGTCCTCAATATAATCCTACTCGGTATACACTACTCACTTTATTATCAGGGCTTATTTATCAGGAAATTGGATAAAAGGGATTATGCTATACGTAGCAAGAGAGCTTATATGTACAACTAAACTGGTCATCAAGGTGTTCAGCCGTCTCTCCAGTTTCTATAGATAGAAAACTATTTGGATCACAATAGATATCTTTTCATATCCAAATGAGCCTTATTCGGCAATATTTGGTTTCATTCATTAGTGGGCAGTGAGGTAAATGCTTCTACTGCTGCCCTTGTATCTCATCTATTAGACTTAGGAGCTGTAGCACTTATTTATCATTGTAGTGCTTTTCAATTGTCATTAGTGTTGAGCATTCCGATACTGAAATATCGGGTATCGGCCGATATTCGCGGTATCGGAATTCCGATACTTAATTCCGATACTTTTGCAATATCGTATACCAGAATCGGAAGTTCCCATAATGCAATGAGCCATTTTCATTTTATTCAGCCAATGAGGATCCTAAGAAGTGTGGGCACATCCTGTTAGGCATGTAGACATCTTAACTAATGGCATGGCTGTGATTGGCTGCTGAAATGATGTCATGATGCACTATAAAAGCCGCCGCCGCCATTTTGAGCTCACTCTGCTGTGAATTCAGTTAGGGATAGGACGCTGTTGTTCTGAGGGACAGTTTTAGCTACCTATTTGCTCTATACTGCTTTACCCAAGCTACTTTATAAATCGCTGTGCCTTGCAGCGCTAGTGCACAGTTCTCTGTGCTGTTCACCGCTGTCTGCAAGGTCTCTGTGTGTGAGTGCAGCTCACCCTGTAGTGTGTGCTTCAGCCACGTCTGGTTGTAGTGCACTCAGTGTGTGTAACTGCCTCATACATTGTCCTTTTTTGCCAATTCATAATTTTTCCTGATATCTCCTATTAGTGTGCACAGTGCTCTGCATCTGTACTGTTCACGGCTGTCTGCAAGGTCTGGTGTGTGAGTGCAGCTCACCCTGTAGTGTGTGCTTCAACCACGTCTGGTTGTAGTGCACTCAGTGTGTGTCACTGCCTCATACATTGTCCTTTTTTGCCAATTCATAATTTTTCCTTATTTCTCCTATTAGTGTGGTGGTTCCATCCGTATTCAGCTAAATTGGTTCCAAACACACTATATAGGAGTAGTTTGTAGCCTCATCTATTGCATTGTAGGTTACCTTCCTGCATTGTAATAGCTACAAAAAGTTTGTGATACTATCGTTATTACATCTTCAGGCACATCCAGTGTCTTTTTGTGACAAAAAAAACCTAAATAAAGTTCACCAAACACTCCACTTTACAGTTGTGTAGGCCACATTAGCTCATATTAAAGTCTAGTCCACACTTTATAAAATTAGTGTTTCTTATACCTGTTAGCAGCTGTTCAGGAATAAGCACACTAAGCCCTTAGTACTTTTCTGCCTATTTTTATCAGTCTACCAAGATGAAGAAGGCAGGAATTAAGGCATGTGGTCGTGGGCGTGGGCATGGGCGTGGAGTTTCTGCAGGGAGAGGACGTGAGGATCCTGTGCCTGCAGGGAGAGGACGTGGGGATTCTGTGCCTGCAGCGGGCACCAGTGACTCAGCATCCCCCAGTTTTACCAGGGAACAGTCCTTTATGCACAGCTTTGTAGGAGCTAGCCGTACCCCACTGCTGCGGCAGGACCAAATTGAAGCCGTTGTCGGATGGATGGCAGCTAACGCATCGACTTCAATTAGTTCCAGATCCTCTCAGGTCCTGAGCACTGAAGAGCACCCATCTGTCTCTTCACCACCTGCCAAATTGCCCAGGCAATCAAAGAGCCCTGGACAGGAGCCATCTCTACTTCTGTTCTCTGAATCTCTTGGCTTGGAAAGAGGGGGCCAGCCAAGCAGAATTCGAGAATTTGAAGAAGAGGTAGTATGCAGTGATGCACAACCGTTTTGTCTCTCTGAATGTGAAGAGGCGGGTGGGCCAGTGCCTATGGTCAGCAGCACACCTCAGTACGCATCTGATGATGAGACTCTTTCTGGTGCGTACTATGCTGTCGAGACTACCCAGGAGAAGCAGTTGTTTGAAGAGGGTGGTGTAGATGATGAGGTCCTTGACCCATCATGGCGTGAGGGACAGGAAGGTGGTGGGAGCAGCTCTGAGGAAGAGATTCCCCGAACAGCCCAAAAAGGAGGGAGAGGGAGGGGGCAGACTTGGTTGCCTGTAGCCTCCACTTCGGCACCCATTAGGAGCATGGCTCTTCCAAAATCCAAAGCGGGCGCTCCCAAGACTTGCAGTGCCTGGTCCTTTTTTGACACAGTTGCAGATGACATTTGCTTTGTCAAATGCTAGCTGTGTAATCAGAAGGTGAAAAGAGGGAAAAGTGTCAGCAACCTCAATACCACAAATATGTGGAAACATGTGCGGACCAAGCACGTGGTGGAGTTACAAAAACACACTGAAGACCTAGGCCAACCTACAGCGCCACCTACCACCTCTTCAGCTCGTGTTGTAGCCTCTTCCTCCAGCTCACACACAGCTGGTTCGGCTTCCTCACAGGATCGCCATGGAAGAATCTCTAGCACTTTTGTACAGAGACACAGTGTAATTCCACCCACAGCACCACTTTCCCAGTCATCCTCACACTCCCAGGCCAGTCTACAGCCATCGTTAGCACAGGCATGGGAGAAAAGGCGCCCATACTCGGCAAACCACCCCCGAGCACAGGCTCTGAATGCTGGCATTGCTAAACTACTGGCCCTTGAAATGCTATCATTCAGGCTGGCGGAGACTGACACATTCCGTAACTTTATGGCATTGGCAGTCCCACAATACAACGTGCCCAGCCGCTTTTATTTCAGCAGGCAAGCCTTCCCTGCCCTGCAACATCATGTGGAGGGAAAAATTAAACATGCGCTACAAAACGCCATCAGTAGCAAGGTCCACCTGACCACCGATGCGTGGACCAGTAAGCATGGACAGGGACGATACCTTTCCCTCATTGCCCATTGGGTAAATGTTGTGGAGCCGGGTACAGATATTGAGAGTGGCGCTGTACGTTTTCTGCCAACTCCAAGGATTGCAGGAATCCAGTCTGTACACATTGACTCCTCCTCATACTCCAGTTCCTCTGAATCAGCGCTGCAGGAGCCGTCACGGTCTACCTCCACATCGACCCGTGAACGGTTACCTGTTATGGTGACCAATATGAGCACAGCCGTGTCCAAACGTCAACAGGCCGTATTAAAATTAATTTCTTTGGGGAATCGAAGCCACACAGCGCAGGAGCTCTGGAATGCCATCAAGCAGCAGAGCGACGTATGGTTTGTGCCAGCGAATCTCCAGCCAGGCATGGTAGTGTGTGACAATGGCCGAAATCTGGTGGCAGCTCTGGGCCTAGGCAACCTCACTCACATCCCATGTCTGGCACATGTGCTCAACTTGGTCGTGCAGAGTTTTTTGGGGGACTATCCGGATCTTGATGCACTGCTTCACAAGGTCCGCATAGAGTGCGCTCACTTGTGGCGTTCCAGCAATGCAAGATCACGCATTGCAGCTCTGCAGCGCCCATTACGTCTTCCGGAACATCGCATCATATGTGACCTACCCACCAGGTGGAATTCAACGTTACATATGTTGGAGAGGTTGTGTGAGCAGCAGGCAGCAGTAATGGAGTACCAGCTGCAGCAGGCGAAAACAAGTCGCAGTGCGCGCCGTTCACACTTCACCACCACTGAGTGGGCCTCTATGAAGGACATTTGCCACGTTTTGCGTGCCTTCGATTATTCCACGCGGATGACGAGTGCAGATGATGCACTAGTCAGCATGACTATCCCCCTTATCTGCCTGCTTGAAAAAACACTGCAAGCACTAAGGGACGAGGTTTTGGAAGAGGTGGAGGATGAGGAGTCACAAATGCCATCTGCTTCTCTACAGTCTGCGCAACGTGGTTCCTCACAAAGGCCAAGGCAGGGGACACTTTGTGAGGAGGATGAGGAGGAGTCAATGGATGAGGAAGACATCTGTCCAGAGGAGGGAGGTGCACAATGCTCTAGTAGTCAGTATCTAGAGCGAGGGTGGGGTGATGCAGAGCAGGCAGAGATCACGCCTCAAGCAGGGGACAGCGTTTCTTGGCCAGTTGGCAGTCTGCAGCACATGGTTGATTTCATGCTGCAGTGCCTGAGAAACGACCGCCGCATCGCCCACATTCTCAACACGGCTGATTATTGGGTGTCCACCCTCCTAGATCCTCGCTACCGGGACAACTTACAAAGCCTCATAACACCGTTGAACCGGGAGCGTAAAATGCGGGAGTACCAAAACGCACTGGTACATTCCATCATGTTCTCCATTCCAACCGAGAGCAGTGCTGCTAGTGCTTTACAAAGCAGCTCAGTGCGTCGAGGCAGTGGAGGAAGCTCTGCACAAAGAGGGAGCAGAAGCAGCGCCTCAGCACAAGGCAAGACCAGTATGGCCGAAATGTGGCAAAGTTTTGTGTCCCCGCCGCCACAAATGTCTACACCATCACAGACGGCTCCAGTCAGCAGGAGGCAACATTTCCGTCAGATGGTGACAGACTACATGTCTTGCCCTCTTAGTGTACTTCCAGACAGCTCTTCTCCCTTCAAGTTTTGGGTCTGTAAGCTGGATACATGGCCAGAGCTTAGTCAGTATGCATTGGAGGTGCTAGCTTGCCCTGCTGCTAGTGTATTATCGGAACGCGTCTTTAGTGCCGCAGGTCGTGTACTAACAGACCGTCGCATGCGACTATCCTCCGATAACGTTGACCGGCTTACTTTTCTCAAAATGAACAAGGCCTGGATCTCTCATGAATTTGCCAGTCCTCTTCCAGAATAAATAATTGGTTGGCAACAGTATCCAGGTCTCCTGTTCTGTTCATGTTTCTACCACCTGAACTGTAATCCCTGAGCTCCAACACCGCCAGTTGGCGCTCGGAGGTGCCGTCTGCACAGTCAACACTTGCTGCCGTGTCATTGGGGTTCAGTAACGTCAGCTGTTCCCCGGCTGTGCGGACGGCAATTTCTCCTGCTCTGTCCACATTCTCACTACTACAGATTTTAAAGTTGCTCCAATTACACCTCTGGCTCCTCTGTTTTCAGTATTATCCCTGAGCTCCAACACCGCCAGTTGGCGCTCGGAAGTGCCGTCTGCACAGTCAACACTTGCTGCCGTGTTATTGGGGTTCAGTAACGTCAGCTGTTCCCCTGCTGTGCGGACGGCAATTTCTCCTGCTCTGTCCACATTCTCACTACTACAGATTTTAAAGTTGCTCCAATTACACCTCTGGCTCCTCTGCTTTTAGTATTTACCCTGGGCTCCAATACCGCTAGTTGCTGCTCAGAAGTGCCGTCTGCACAGTCAACGCTTGCTCCAGTGTTATTGGGGTTCAGTAACGTCAGCTGTTCCCCTGCTGTGTGTCCGGCAAATTCTCCTGCTTTGTCCACATCCACTGTACTACTGATTTAAAACTTGCTCCAATTACACCTCTGGCTCCACTCTGTTTTTAGTATTTACCCTGGGTTCCAGCACTGCCAGCTGGTTCTCGGTAGTTCCATTTGCTCTTGTACCTTCTGCTACTCATCCGGGTTCCAGTACCGTCAGCTGGTTCTCGGCAGTGCCTTTGGATTAGGTGCCTCCTTCTCGGTATCCAAGTTCCACCAACGTCTGCTGGTCCTTGGTAGTGCTTTCTGGCACAGGTACCTCCTGCTTAGTAACCGAGTTCCAGTACCGTCAGCTGGTCTTCGGCAGTTCCATTGGCTCTTGTACCTTCTGCTACCCATCCGGGTTCCAGTACCGTCAGCTGGTCTTCGGTAGTTCCATTTGCTCTTGTACCTTCTGCTACATTTCCAAGTTCAAGCTTTTTGAAATGGTTCTTGGTAATCACTCTGGATCTCCCTGACGAGGACCCTGAAGACGAGGACCCTGAAGACCACCCCGAAGAAGACGAGGACCCTGAAGACCACCCCAAAGAAGACGAGGACCCTGAAGACCACCCCGAAGAAGACGAGGACCCTGAAGACCACCCCGAAGAAGACGAGGACCCCGAAGACGAGGACCCAGAAGACCAACCCGAAGAAGACGAGGACCCCGAAGACGAGGACCCCCGAAGACGACGACCCTGAAGACCACCCCGAAGAAGACCAAGAAGATGACCCTGAAGAAGTTGACCAAGACGACAAAGAAGAGAAGACAAGCACCAAGATACAGAAGAACAAGAGACAGAAAACCAAGAAGCAGAAATACAAGAAGCTGAAAAACAAAAAGCGGAAGAACATTAAGCATAAGACTAAAAATCAGAGCAAAAGATAATATCTAAATTATAAGCAGAAGATGACTAAGCAGTGTATGGGGGTGAGTCCTTTGCTCCTCGTGGTGCCCCTGGAAAAGACCTGCTGCTGCAGGCCAAACTGAACTCGGACAAATCCTGTTGTAAATCTTTTGTGACGGGCAGAACGAAAGGTGTAATGTCCAACCTTTTATAGATAACAACTACAGGAATGCCTGTCACAAATAAGAATATGATGAAGAAGTAGAATATGAAGAATGTAAAAAAAAAGAATAATACGAAGAAGGTGAAGAAGAAGAAGATGAAGAAGGTGAAGAAGAAGTGGATGAAAAAGATGCTGAGGATGATGAAGAAGAAAGTGTGGGAGAAGTAAAAAAGAAGGTGAAGAGCATGGAAGTAGTGAAACATAAATATCTGACAAAATATAAAAATACTTAACATAGTCAATATTTCCGTAACTCAGAACGTCTTAAAAAAAAAATTAATTCCTGCTATTCCATTTGATTGGGCTAAACCTCTATGCCTTTATTGTCTCCCCCACCTCCCCCAATACATTCTACATTATTCTTAGTTGTTTTTCTTCATGTAGAATTAACCTACAAGGAAAGAAAGGGTTTATTTTCATTCCGATATTTCTGTCCCATTGACTTGCATTGGTTTCCGGTATCGGAATTGGCGATATCCGATACTTTTTTCGGTATCGGTCCGATCCAATCCGATCCGATATTTCCCGATATCGGAAGGTATCGCTCAACACTAGTTGTCATACAATAGGGCTTCTTGTAGCATGCATTCTTACCTGTAGCAGCTAATCAAAACCATAACATTTACAGATTTTTATCAATTGTATATAAAGCGGAAATCATACTGCTCCTGTTATTCAGCCCTTGTATTTTGATCAACAGCTACTAATACAATATGATGTACCACACGGCCCGGCACCTAGAATGACATCCCCACAAAGCCTCACTACACAGTATTATGTCCTCACAGAACGATATGCTCACACAGCCCCTTTACACAGTATTGTCCCCACAAAGTTCCCTTAAACAGTATTCTGCACCCTGTGACAGAGGTGTTATATGCAAGAGGAGGTATGTGTCACTCTGGCTGCTAGCTTGTGTGGACTGAAACCTACAAACTTTCCTCCAGCATGTTATATGTTGGGGGTTAATTCCTAAAGGGTGTGATTTTATGTGAATGGCAAAGAGGGTGGGAGGTCATTCACCCTACGTCCCCTCAGGGTGTAGCTGAGCAAGCTTAAATGCTCAGTCACTATTTTTTTTCTGTAGTGTGTGGTCTGGAGAGTGAATTTTCCAGGCTGTGTTTGCCAGAGAACAACACCGAAGGACTGGTGTTTGGGGCACTTCACTGTGCTACTTTGAGTGGGCAAAGCCTCGCTAATGGACTCTGCTATACTTTATCTTTTGTTTTCCCGTTAACCCGGAGAGGGCCTGTTTATTTTTGTGGAACGCTGCTGGAGTTTATGCCATACAATAAACCAGCAGGAAGTTAACCCGAACCGTGTGTCCTGTGTCTGCCTCTGGAGAGCCGAGCAAGTCAGTTTATCACAACCCATACAGTCTTGTTGCACAGTATTATGTCCCCACACAGTTCCTTTGAACAGCATTATGCACTCATACAGTTTCCTTGCACAGTATTGTCCCCACACAGCACCTTACTCAGTTTTATGTCCCCCCCTTCCCTCGTAGAAAGATGTTGAAAAAACGTACTCTCCTAACCCCATTCTCCCACTGCTCCAGTCTGCGCTGTCTACTGAGGCACTGCTGGCGCCATGTAGTGACGTCATCACACCTGCAGCGCTTTCAGCTGCACCGGCTCAGTGATGGGACAGGGAGCTGCACAGTGAGGATGAAGATATCAGCGAATGTGAGACGGAGGGTGGCGGAGTCGTTTGGGAGACCAATACATAAAACTCTTTGGCTGCGTGCTGCTGTTTGCCCAGGTCTGGCATAGTAGGCAGTGCTATGTGCTGAGTACATTGCTGTACATTGTTATTTAGAATTTGACACATATTTCTGATCAGAATCCACATTAATTCTACTCACAAGTCATATCCTACTGATCTCAGTAAGAAATCCATGTTGCTGTTCATTTGGTTTTGGATGTGAAAAATGCTTTAATAAGTGAAAAATCTCTTATTGAAGCAGTTTCTCCCTGGAAAGCGCAGCAGGTAGCCACTGTCAGACTTGCCCAACTGAATGACACTAACCCGCGTGGGGACCCACAGCAGGAATATGAGGGTCTGGCTTGAATTTCTGAAACATAGATTCAAGTGCAAATACAAGTCAGATTTTTCCATGAAAAAAATCACCGAATGTAGACATACTCTAAGGCAGGGGTCTCAAACACGCGGCCCACGGGCCGCATGTGGCCCCTCCGGCTGCTTCTTGTGGCCCGCAGGCACATAGACCCCATAACGATCGCAGCTCTCTCCAGCAGCCGCCGACATCAGCGCTGTAGTGTAGTGTATTACTGCGCAGAGACCGGCTTTCTGCATAGCAATACCAGTGGCAGCCCGAACGTATAGGCGAACTAGGCGGCCACCTAGGGCGCCGACCCTAAGGGGGCGCCAGAGAAAAAATAGAAAAAATTATAAAAAAATCTTTTCAAAAGGCAAAAAGTTTTAGGGATGGAAAGAAAAATGTACATAAATTTTTTTGCCATAAATTTAAAAGAAAAACCGTTGAGCTTCAATTTACGCACGGAAAGGAGGCGCTAAACTACGGACGTGAGTCGTTTGCATTGTCTGCTGACAGGTGTTTGATCCCGCGCGTTTATTTTGCTCCTAAGTTTTCAAATGTTGGCAAAGCAAAGCAAACAACCAAAAATGCACACACTACACTAAGGGGGCGCCCGAGAGAAAAAAAATACGTATACTTAAAAGGTAGGTGTACCATATGGCCTATTTATACGTAGTTTGGACTTTAGGTACTAGTTGGCGATTATATTGATAGATGTCATCAGCAGTCGATGCGGCTAGTGGGAGGAGTCTGTTTTGACGCATTGGCGTAGACTGGCTGGACTGCCAGTGAGGCCAGCTAAGGCAAGGGAGATAGTATCTACATTTTTTGCATATCGGCGCCTGCGATTATAATATTTTCGAGGTATGTCTCTACTGTTTGCATGCTTTATCATGTGAGCCATTGCTGTTATTTTGTATATTCATTACATTCATTGTTCCATGAGGTTTCATGAATGCAAATAGAAAATAAGAGGTTTTTAGTAAATTTTTGGCCTAGGTTCTAAAGTGTTAGGCGCTGCGAGGTAGGTATACTGTTTTGATTTTCAAAAATATTGGAAACATTGGAAATTGTTAAAGAAATTTGTGTTTTTTGTCTTAAAAGTAAAATCGTATTATATAATGTTCAGATAACAATTTTAATCGGCGCGTTAACTTTTAGGTAAATGCTGTGTGTTGTAACGAGTCATGGCTGATAAGAAGAAAAAACTTTCGGGGTTTCAGAACCGTAAAAGAAAAGCTGAGGAGGTGAAATCACTATCAAAAATCAAAGGGTCATTTTTAAAATATCTAAGCAATAGAAATGAAGACGCGGAATTCCAAACGTTGGAACAACAGGCTTCTGTTGCCTCGGAAATATCGAATGTGGAAATAGAATTTGTTTCTCATGCTGAAAATAGTGAACTATAACCATTAATATCTGGTGGTAGATCTGATCAAAGTACCAGTACTGACATGGAGGCTGGTACATCTATAGAAATACTATTCGGACGATCCCGCTACGTGGACCGTAATCAATGATGACTTACGCCTAGATGTAGTAAAACTCGGCCCCACACAAGTTAAAGATTTCTATTTTCCTTTGGACACTAATCGTAGAAAATTTTCTTGTGTTCACTATAAACGTCGTCTTGTCAATGGTGAAAGTCTTGAACGCATTTGGCGAACGTATTCTATTCAGAAAAATTCAGTTTTTTGTTTTTGCTGTACGTTGTTTCCAGACTCATCACTTCAACTAGGAATCATCAAACGCTCAGCCTTAGGTACTGATGGTGTAAATGACTGGAAAAACATATCTGCTATTTTAGCCAGCCACGAAAAAAGCAAAGATCACCTGATTAGCTTTCAAAAATGGAAGGAACTCGAAAATAGACTTAAGATGAACAAGACCATTGACGAAGAACACTTACGCAAAATTGAAGAGCAAGAAAAATACTGGCATCAAATTTTAGAAAGGTTGATAGCTCTAGTGAGGGTACTAGGTACGCAAAACTTAGTGTTCCGTGGATCAAATGATGCATTGTTTGCATCTAATAATGGGAACTTTTTGAAATTTGTGGAGTATTTGGCTATGTTCGATCCCGTCATGTGTGAGCACATTCGGAAAATCCGGGACAAAGAGATTCATGCACATTATTTGGGAAAAACAATACAGAATGAGATGATTCAACTGCTAAGTAATGGTATTCAGGAAAAGATTCTTGACGATGTCTAAACTGCAAAATACTTTTCTGTAGAGCTGGATTGTACTTCTGACGTGTCTCATGTTGAACAAATGACTATCATTGTTCGGTTTGTTTCCACATCAGAACACAAAAAGTTTGAAATTAAAGAGCACTTCTTGGGATTCATTCCTGTTTCTGATACAACTGGAGGTGGTTTGACAGCCACTGTCTTGAACAAATTTGAAGAACTGTCGCTCTCTGTGGACAACTCACGAGGGCAAGGCTACGACAATGGGAGCAACATGAAGGGAAAAACATTGGACTACAAAGACGAATTTTGGACATAAACCCACGTGCATTCTTTGTGCCTTGCAGCTCCCATTCTCTAAACTTAGTCGTCAACGATGCCGCTAAATGTTGTTTTGGAGCGACAACTTTTTTCCTGTTAGTTCAAAATCTCTACGTATTTTTCTCTTCGTCAACTCAGCGTTGGGAAGTACTCGTGCGTCATTTGCCATCTCTGACTCTAAAACCTCTAAGAGAAACAAGGTGGGAAAGTAGAATTGATGCTCTGGCCCCCCTCCGTTACCAATTGAGCGAAGTCCATGATGCCCTAATGGACATAGCAGAAAATATTAGTCTCACAGGAAGCTCTGGAAATGTCTCCCGGCTAGAAGCTCAAGGTCTTGCTAAACAAGTTGGAACCTTTTCTTTTGTTACATCTGTTCTAGTATGGTTCAACATTTTGTACGAAATCAATTTGACAACAAGTAAGTTACTTCAGTCACAAGAATTCGATTTAGCTGCTGCTTCTCAACACCTTGACAAAACAAAGAAATACCTGCAATCATTAAGAAGCAATGAAGAGTTTGAGAAGCTGTTAGTTGATGCGAGGGAAATCGCAGAAGAGCTTGGCATACCAGCTAACTTTGAGTCAAGTTCTGCGCCAAAACAAAAAAAGCAGCCTCACCGTGTCCTATTTGTATAGCTCAGTCCGTTTTGCAATGCTGTGGGTCTCCAACCAATAGCCGTGACTTAAGGCTTCACATAAGAAAAATAAATAAAAATAAATTTGGTGAGTCCCAAGAATAATTAAAATCCTCAATTTATTAGAAAATAATTAAAAGATCATACAGGTTGGGGATACATCTCAACGCGTTTCTGGCAAAAGCCCTTATTCTCTGAGATACAGATTCCTTATGATACATGGTATAAAAACAAATGGTGACCAACCATTGATCAATAAACACATATGTTAACAATCAATCACATTTGAGAATAATCAGCATAATCACAAGGCTAAATCCAAGAAAGCCAGAGAAAAAGAAAGAGAGAAAAAAAAAAAAACGACATTCAATTCTCTAAGATCTAATATAGATAAAGGGTATCATTCCTATAATTCATGCCATTGGGGTATTTTGTATCCAGTTTAATAATCCAAAATAACTCTCTTAGGAGGAGTTTTTTCCTCCAATCCCCTCCTCTAATAGGAATATCCACTTTTTCTAACCCATAGAAAGAAAAATTATTTAATTCCCCTTTATGTCTCTCTACAAAATGTTTGCAAGCTCCTGAATAGGATGCGTTTTTATTTTTGATGTTGGTGACATGTTCTGCCATCCTTTTCTTTAATTTGCGTATTGTGCAGCCAATGTATTTAATTTTACATTCTTTGCAAAATATGCAATACACAACATAGTTAGTATTGCAATTAATAAATCTTTTTATATCATTGGCTGCATCAATTTTTTGAGTTTGCAATGTATATTGGCACATCGTACATTTGGAACATGCACATTTAAAAAAACCTTTACAACTGAGACAGATTTTTTTATCACTTTTTTGTGGCCTGTATAGACTTGGGGAAAGAGTAGCACCTAATGATCTCCCTTTTCTCGGCACACATACTAATCCATTTTCCAGGATTTTGTTTAAATCTCGATCCTGAAATAATATAGGGACATATCTGTGCACAATATTTCTTATTTCCTGAAATTGGCAGCTATATGGGGTACTGAAGATGGTTTTTTGTCCATATTGTTTGGTTTTTTTGTTATTATTTTGTGGCTGTTATTAATATCATCATCTCTGTTATTTAAATGAGTGTTTCTTGCAAGAACTTTTTTTAATGCTGAAGCAATATGTCTTTTCTTATACCCCCTTTCCATTAATCTAGATGTTGCTACCTTTGCTTGTTCATTGAATAGTGTGATATCAGAGCTATTCCTATAAATTCTATTTAATTCCCCATAGGGGATTGAATTCACAGTATGGGCGGGGTGGCAGCTGTCTGCTCTAAGTGTAGTGTTCCCACTGACAGGTTTTCTATAGTTGCGATATTTAACCCTTTGTTGTTTTACATCCCCCATGAGATACAAATCCAAAAAGCTAATTTTATCCTGCGGTTCAGTATAAGTAAATTTTAAATTTACATCATTAGCATTGATATAAGATAAAAAGTATGGAATTTTTTCCACTTCTCCGACCCATATTAGCAAAACATCGTCCAAATATCTAACATATAGTTCAATGTCATTTTTGAAAGGATTTGTATCTGTAAAAATAGTACTTTCTTCCCACCATGATACAAAAAGTATGGCTAAGGATGGGGAGAAACATGAGCCCATTGGGCAACCTTTGATCTGGAAATAATATTCTTCATTGAACATAAAAAAATTATGCTCCAGAAGATATTCAATACTCCGGATAATCATTTCTTTTGTTTCATCCGTATAGCCACTATATTTTTGCAGATGGTGGAACACAGCAGTTAATGCCAGATTATGTGGAATAGATGAAAACAGATTTACCACATCACAAGACAGAAATTTAGATTTTTCAGACCATTTTACATTTTCCATATAATCAATCACTGATGACGTGTCTTTTAAATAACCCGGTGTTATCAAAGAGAAATGACCTGGTGATTAAAAAATCCGACAAAGCAGGCTGTATTGTTGTTATGGATAAGAAACCCTATGAAAAATGTGTTTATGATATCCTGGATGATAATGAGACGTATAAAAGGATACAATTTAATCCTACAGAATCATGCAGGAAAATCTTGAGTAAATTAGTTGAAGATGGAGTTAAAATGGGGGTGTTTACTGAAAAAATGAGTTATAATATAATACCTGATAATCCGATGACACCAATTTTTCATGGGCTCCCTAAAACCCACAAACTAGAATTTCCTACACCTTTACGCCCCATCATATCGAGTATTTCTTCTTTGAACGAAAATTTAAGTCGGTGGGTAGAATTTTATCTACAGCCATTAATTCCCAGAACACCGGGTTATTTAAAAGACACGTCATCAGTGATTGATTATATGAAAAATGTCAAATGGTCTGAAAAATCTAAATTTCTGTCTTGTGATGTGGTAAATCTGTTTTCATCTATTCCACATAATCTGGCATTAACTGCTGTGTTCCACCATCTGCAAAAATATAGTGGCTATACGGATAAAACAAAAGAAATGATTATCCGGAGTATTGAATATCTTCTGGAGCATAATTTTTTTATGTTCAATGAAGAATATTATTTCCAGATCAAAGGTTGCCCAATGGGCTCATGTTTCTCCCCATCCTTAGCCATACTTTTTGTATCATGGTGGGAAGAAAGTACTATTTTTACAGATACAAATCCTTTCAAAAATGACATTGAACTATATGTTAGATATTTGGACGATGTTTTGCTAATATGGGTCGGAGAAGTGGAAAAAATTCCATACTTTTTATCTTATATCAATGCTAATGATGTAAATTTAAAATTTACTTATACTGAACCGCAGGATAAAATTAGCTTTTTGGATTTGTATCTCATGGGGGATGTAAAACAACAAAGGGTTAAATATCGCAACTATAGAAAACCTGTCAGTGGGAACACTACACTTAGAGCAGACAGCTGCCACCCCGCCCATACTGTGAATTCAATCCCCTATGGGGAATTAAATAGAATTTATAGGAATAGCTCTGATATCACACTATTTAATGAACAAGCAAAGGTAGCAACATCTAGATTAATGGAAAGGGGGTATAAGAAAAAACATATTGATTCAGCTTTAAAAAAAGTTCTTGCAAGAAACACTCATTTAAATAACAGAGATGATGGTATTAATAACAGCCAGAAACTAATAACAAAAAAACCAAACAATATGGACAAAAAAAACCATCTTCAGTACCCCATATAGCTGCCAATTTCAGGAAATAAGAAATATTGTACACAGATATGTCCCTATATTATTTCAGGATCGAGATTTAAGCAAAATCCTGGAAAATGGATTAGTATGTGTGCCGAGAAAAGGGAGATCATTAGGTGCTACTCTTTCCCCAAGTCTATACAGGCCACAAAAAAGTGATAAAAAAATCTGGCTCAGTTGTAAAGGTTTTTTTAAATGTGCATGTTCCAAATGTACGATGTGCCAGTATACATTGCAAACTCAAAAAACTGATGCAGCCAATGATATAAAAAGATTTATTAATTGCAATACTAACTATGTTGTGTATTGCATATTTTGCAAAGAATGTAAAATTAAATACATTGGCTGCACAATACGCAAATTAAAGAAAAGGATGGCAGAACATGTCACCAACATCAAAAATAAAAATACATCCTATTCAGGAGCTTGCAAACATTTTGTAGAGAGACATAAAGGGGAATTAAATAATTTTTCTTTCTATGGGTTAGAAAAAGTGGATATTCCTATTAGAGGAGGGGATTGGAGGAAAAAACTCCTCCTAAGAGAGTTATTTTGGATTATTAAACTGGATACAAAATACCCCAATGGCATGAATTATAGGAATGATACCCTTTATCTATATTAGATCTTAGAGAATTGAATGTCGTTTTTTTTTGTTTTTTTTTCTCTCTTTCTTTTTCTCTGGCTTTCTTGGATTTAGCCTTGTGATTATGCTGATTATTCTCAAATGTGATTGATTGTTAACATATGTGTTTATTGATCAATGGTTGGTCACCATTTGTTTTTATACCATGTATCATAAGGAATCTGTATCTCAGAGAATAAGGGCTTTTGCCAGAAACGCGTTGAGATGTATCCCCAACCTGTATGATCTTTTAATTATTTTCTAATAAATTGAGGATTTTAATTATTCTTGGGACTCACCAAATTTATTTTTATTTATTTTTCTTATGTGAAGCCTTAAGTCACGGCTATTGGTTGGAGACCCACAGCATTGCAAAACGGACTGAGCTATACAAATAGGACACGGTGAGGCTGCTTTTTTTGTTTTGGCGCAGAACTTGACTCAAAGTTAGCTGGTATGCCAAGCTCTTCTGCGATTTCCCTCGCATCAACTAACAGCTTCTCAAACTCTTCATTGCTTCTTAATGATTGCAGGTATTTCTTTGTTTTGTCAAGGTGTTGAGAAGCAGCAGCTAAATCGAATTCTTGTGACTGAAGTAACTTACTTGTTGTCAAATTGATTTCGTACAAAATGTTGAACCATACTAGAACAGATGTAACAAAAGAAAAGGTTCCAACTTGTTTAGCAAGACCTTGAGCTTCTAGCCGGGAGACATTTCCAGAGCTTCCTGTGAGACTAATATTTTCTGCTATGTCCATTAGGGCATCATGGACTTCGCTCAATTGGTAACAGAGGGGGGCCAGAGCATCAATTCTACTTTCCCACCTTGTTTCGTTTAGAGGTTTTAGAGTCAGAGATGGCAAATGACGCACGAGTACTTCCCAACGCTGAGTTGACGAAGAGAAAAATACGTAGAGATTTTGAACTAACAGGAAAAAAGTTGTCGCTCCAAAACAACATTTAGCGGCATCGTTGACGACTAAGTTTAGAGAATGGGAGCTGCAAGGCACAAAGAATGCACGTGGGTTTATGTCCAAAATTCGTCTTTGTAGTCCAATGTTTTTTCCCTTCATGTTGCTCCCATTGTCGTAGCCTTGCCCTCGTAAGTTGTCCACAGAGAGCGACAGTTCTTCAAATTTGTTCAAGACAGCGGCTGTCAAACCACCTCCAGTTGTATCAGAAACAGGAATGAATCCCAAGAAGTGCTCTTTAATTTCAAACTTTTTGTGTTCTGATGTGGAAACAAACCGAACAATGATAGTCATTTGTTCAACATGAGACACGTCAGAAGTACAATCCAGCTCTACAGAAAAGTATTTTGCAGTTTAGACATCGTCAAGAATCTTTTCCTGAATACCATTACTTAGCAGTTGAATCATCTCATTCTGTATTGTTTTTCCCAAATAATGTGCATGAATCTCTTTGTCCCGGATTTTCCGAATGTGCTCACACATGACGGGATCGAACATAGCCAAATACTCCACAAATTTCAAAAAGTTCCCATTATTAGATGCAAACAATGCATCATTTGATCCATGGAACACTAAGTTTTGCGTACCTAGTACCCTCACTAGAGCTATCAACCTTTCTAAAATTTGATGCCAGTATTTTTCTTGCTCTTCAATTTTGCGTAAGTGTTCTTCGTCAATGGTCTTGTTCATCTTACGTCTATATTCGAGTTCCTTCCATTTTTGAAAGCTAATCATGTGATCTTTGCTTTTTTCGTGGCTGGCTAAAATAGCAGATATGTTTTTCCAGTCATTTACACCATCAGTACCTAAGGCTGAGCGTTTGATGATTCCTAGTTGAAGTGATGAGTCTGGAAACAACGTACAGCAAAAACAAAAAACTGAATTTTTCTGAATAGAATACGTTCGCCAAATGCGTTCAAGACTTTCACCATTGACAAGACGACGTTTATAGTGAACACAAGAAAATTTTCTACGATTAGTGTCCAAAGGAAAATAGAAATCTTTAACTTGTGTGGGGCCGAGTTTTACTACATCTAGGCGTAAGTCATCATTGATTACGGTCCACGTAGCGGGATCGTCCGAATAGTATTTCTATAGATGTACCAGCCTCCATGTCAGTACTGGTACTTTGATCAGATCTACCACCAGATATTAATGGTTATAGTTCACTATTTTCAGCATGAGAAACAAATTCTATTTCCACATTCGATATTTCCGAGGCAACAGAAGCCTGTTGTTCCAACGTTTGGAATTCCGCGTCTTCATTTCTATTGCTTAGATATTTTAAAAATTACCCTTTGATTTTTGATAGTGATTTCACCTCCTCAGCTTTTCTTTTACGGTTCTGAAATCCCGAAAGTTTTTTCTTCTTATCAGCCATGACTCGTTACAACACACAGCATTTACCTAAAAGTTAACGCGCCGATTAAAATTGTTATCTGATCATTATATAATACGATTTTACTTTTAAGACAAAAAACACAAATTTCTTTAACAATTTCCAATGTTTCCAATATTTTTGAAAATCAAAACAGTATACCTACCTCGCAGCGCCTAACACTTTAGAACCTAGGCCAAAAATTTACTAAAAACCTCTTATTTTCTATTTGCATTCATGAAACCTCATGGAACAATGAATGTAATGAATATACAAAATAACAGCAATGGCTCACATGATAAAGCATGCAAACAGTAGAGACATACCTCGAAAATATTATAATCGCGGGCGCCGATATGCAAAAAATGTAGATACTATCTCCCTTGCCTTAGCTGGCCTGACTGGCAGTCCAGGCAGTCTACGCCAATGCGTCAAAACAGACTCCTCCCACTAGCCGCATCGACTGCTGATGACATCTATCAATATAATCGCCAACTAGTACCTAAAGTCCAAACTACGTATAAATAGGCCATATGGTACACCTACCTTTTAAGTATACGTATTTTTTTTCTCTCGGGCGCCCCCTTAGTGTAGTGTGTGCATTTTTGGTTGTTTGCTTTGCTTTGCCAACATTTGAAAACTTAGGAGCAAAATAAACGCGCGGGATCAAACACCTGTCAGCAGACAATGCAAACGACTCACGTCCGTAGTTTAGCGCCTCCTTTCCGTGCGTAAATTGAAGCTCAACGGTTTTTCTTTTAAATTTATGGCAAAAAAATTTATGTACATTTTTCTTTCCATCCCTAAAACTTTTTGCCTTTTGAAAAGATTTTTTTATAATTTTTTCTATTTTTTCTCTGGCGCCCCCTTAGGGTCGGCGCCCTAGGTGGCCGCCTAGTTCGCCTATACGTTCGGGCTGCCACTGGTATTGCTGTGCAGAAAGCCGGTCTCTGCGCAGTAATACACTACACTACAGCGCTGATGTCGGCGGCTGCTGGAGAGAGCTGCGATCGTTATGGGGTCTATGTGCCTGCGGGCCACAAGAAGCAGCCGGAGGGGCCACATGCGGCCCGTGGGCCGCGTGTTTGAGACCCCTGCCTTAGAGTATGTTTACATTCGGTGATTTTTTTCATGGAAAAATCTGACTTGTATTTGCACTTGAATCTATGTTTCAGAAATTCAAGCCAGACCCTCATATTCCTGCTGTGGGTCCCCACGCGGGTTAGTGTCATTCAGTTGGGCAAGTCTGACAGTGGCTACCTGCTGCGCTTTCCAGGGAGAAACTGCTTCAATAAGAGATTTTTCACTTATTAAAGCATTTTTCACATCCAAAACCAAATGAACAGCAACATGGATTTCTTACTGAGATCAGTAGGATATGACTTGTGAGTAGAATTCATGTGGATTCTGATCAGAAATGTGTGTCAAATTCTAAATAAAAATGTACAGCAATGTACTCAGCACATAGCACTGCCTACTATGCCAGACCTGGGCAAACAGCAGCACGCAGCCAAAGAGTTTTATGTATTGGTCTCCCAAACCACTCCGCCACCCTCCGTCTCACATTCGCTGATATCTTCATCCTCACTGTGCAGCTCCCTGTCCCATCACTGAGCCGGTGCAGCTGAAAGCGCTGCAGGTGTGATGACGTCACTACATGGCGCCAGCAGTGCCTCAGTAGACAGCGCAGACTGGAGCAGTGGGAGAATGGGGTTAGGAGAGTACGTTTTTTCAACATCTTTCTACGAGGGAAGGGGGGGACATAAAACTGAGTAAGGTGCTGTGTGGGGACAATACTGTGCAAGGAAACTGTATGAGTGCATAATGCTGTTCAAAGGAACTGTGTGGGGACATAATACTGTGCAACAAGACTGTATGGGTTGTGATAAACTGACTTGCTCGGCTCTCCAGAGGCAGACACAGGACACACGGTTCGGGTTAACTTCCTGCTGGTTTATTGTATGGCATAAACTCCAGCAGCGTTCCACAAAAATAAACAGGCCCTCTCCGGGTTAACGGGAAAACAAAAGATAAAGTATAGCAGAGTCCATTAGCGAGGCTTTGCCCACTCAAAGTAGCACAGTGAAGTGCCCCAAACACCAGTCCTTCGATGTTGTTCTCTGGCAAACACAGCCTGGAAAATTCACTCTCCAGACCACACACTACAGAAAAAAAATAGTGACTGAGCATTTAAGCTTGCTCAGCTACACCCTGAGGGGACGTAGGGTGAATGACCTCCCACCCTCTTTGCCATTCACATAAAATCACACCCTTTAGGAATTAACCCCCAACATATAACATGCTGGAGGAAAGTTTGTAGGTTTCAGTCCACACAAGCTAGCAGCCAGAGTGACACATACCTCCTCTTGCATATAACACCGGTGACTCTGTCACAGGGTGCAGAATACTGTTTAAGGGAACTTTGTGGGGACAATACTGTGTAAAGGGGCTGTGTGAGCATATCGTTCTGTGAGGACATAATACTGTGTAGTGAGGCTTTGTGGGGATGTCATTCTAGGTGCCGGGCCATGTGGTACATCATATTGTATTAGTAGCTGTTGATCAAAACACAAGGGCTGAATAACAGGAGCAGTATGATTTCCGCTTTATATACAATTGATAAAAATCTGTAAATGTTATGGTTTTGATTAGCTGCTACAGGTAAGAATGCATGCTACAAGAAGCCCTATTGTATGACAACTAGTGTTGAGCGATACCTTCCGATATCGGGAAATATCGGATCGGATTGGATCGGACCGATACCGAAACCAATGCAAGTCAAAGGGACAGAAATATCGGAATGAAAATAAACCCTTTCTTTCCTTGTAGGTTAATTCTACATGAAGAAAAACAACTAAGAATAATGTAGAATGTATTGGGGGATGTGGGG
Source organism: Phyllobates terribilis (assembly GCF_046119375.1). Taxonomy (NCBI): domain Eukaryota; kingdom Metazoa; phylum Chordata; class Amphibia; order Anura; family Dendrobatidae; genus Phyllobates; species Phyllobates terribilis. Next base: position 95,683 of record NW_027364761.1, read on the forward strand.
GAGACAATAAAGGCATAGAGGTTTAGCCCAATCAAATGGAATAGCAGGAATTAATTTTTTTTTTAAGACGTTCTGAGTTACGGAAATATTGACTATGTTAAGTATTTTTATATCTTGTCAGATATTTATGTTTCACTACTTCCATGCTCTTCACCTTCTTTTTTACTTCTCCCACACTTTCTCCTTCATCATCCTCAGCATCTTTTCATCCACTTCTTCTTCACCTTCTTCGTCTTCTTCTTCTTCACCTTCTTCGTATTATTCTTTTTTTTTACATTCTTCATATTCTACTTCTTCATCATATTCTTATTTGTGACAGGCATTCCTGTAGTTATTATCTATAAAAGGTTGGACATTACACCTTTCGTTCTGCCCGTCACAAAAGATTTACAACAGGATTTGTCCGCGTTCAGTTTGGCCTGCAGCAGCAGGTCTTTTCCAGGGGCACCACGAGGAGCAACGGACTCACCCCCATACACTGCTTAGTCATCTTCTGCTTATAATTTAGATATTATCTTTTGCTCTGATTTTTAGTCTTATGCTTAATGTTCTTCCGCTTTTTGTTCTGCAGCTTCTTGTATTTCTGCTTCTTGGTTTTCTGTCTCTTGTTCTTCTGTATCTTGGTGCTTGTCTTCTCTTCTTTGTCCTCTTGGTCAACTTCTTCAGGGTCATCTTCTTGGTCTTCTTCGGGGTGGTCTTCAGGGTCGTCGTCTTCGGGGGTCCTCGTCTTCGGGGTCCTCGTCTTCTTCGGGTTGGTCTTCTGGGTCCTCGTCTTCGGGGTCCTCGTCTTCTTCGGGGTGGTCTTCAGGGTCCTCGTCTTCTTCGGGGTGGTCTTCAGGGTCCTCGTCTTCTTTGGGGTGGTCTTCAGGGTCCTCGTCTTCAGGGTCCTCGTCAGGGAGATCCAGAGTGATTACCAAGAACCATTTCAAAAAGCTTGAACTTGGAAATGTAGCAGAAGGTACAAGAGCAAATGGAACTACCGAGGACCAGCTGACGGTACTGGAACCCGGATGGGTAGCAGAAGGTACAAGAGCCAATGGAACTGCCGAAGACCAGCTGACGGTACTGGAACTCGGTTACTAAGCAGGATGTACCTGTGCCAGAAAGCACTACCAAGGACCAGCAGACGTTGGTGGAACTTGGATACCGAGAAGGAGGCACCTAATCCAAAGGCACTGCCGAGAACCAGCTGACGGTACTGGAACCCGGATGGGTAGTAGAAGGTACAAGAGCAAATGGAACTACCGAGAACCAGCTGGCAGTGCTGGAACCCAGGGTAAATACTAAAAACAGAGTGGAGCCAGAGGTGTAATTGGAGCAAGTTTTAAATCAGTAGTACAGTGGATGTGGACAAAGCAGGAGAATTTGCCGGACACACAGCAGGGGAACAGCTGACGTTACTGAACCCCAATAACACTGGAGCAAGCGTTGACTGTGCAGACGGCACTTCTGAGCAGCAACTAGCGATATTGGAGCCCAGGGTAAATACTAAAAGCAGAGGAGCCAGAGGTGTAATTGGAGCAACTTTAAAATCTGTAGTAGTGAGAATGTGGACAGAGCAGGAGAAATTGCCGTCCGCACAGCAGGGGAACAGCTGACGTTACTGAACCCCAATAACACGGCAGCAAGTGTTGACTGTGCAGACGGCACTTCCGAGCGCCAACTGGCGGTGTTTGAGCTCAGGGATAATACTGAAAACAGAGGAGCCAGAGGTGTAATTGGAGCAACTTTAAAATCTGTAGTAGTGAGAATGTGGACAGAGCAGGAGAAATTGCCGTCCGCACAGCCGGGGAACAGCTGACGTTACTGAACCCCAATGACACGGCAGCAAGTGTTGACTGTGCAGACGGCACCTCCGAGCGCCAACTGGCGGTGTTGGAGCTCAGGGATTACAGTTCAGGTGGTAGAAACATGAACAGAACAGGAGACCTGGATACTGTTGCCAACCAATTATTTATTCTGGAAGAGGACTGGCAAATTCATGAGAGATCCAGGCCTTGTTCATTTTGAGAAAAGTAAGCCGGTCAACGTTATCGGAGGATAGTCGCATGCGACGGTCTGTTAGTACACCACCTGCGGCACTAAAGACGCGTTCCGATAATACACTAGCAGCAGGGCAAGCTAGCACCTCCAATGCATACTGACTAAGCTCTGGCCATGTATCCAGCTTACAGACCCAAAACTTGAAGGGAGAAGAGCCGTCTGGGAGTACACTAAGAGGGCAAGACATGTAGTCTGTCACCATCTGACGGAAACGTTGCCTCCTGCTGACTGGAGCCGTCTGTGATGGTGTAGACATTTGTGGCGGCGGGGACACAAAACTTTGCCACATTTCGGCCATACTGGTCTTGCCTTGTGCTGAGGCGCTGCCTCTGCTCCCTCTTTGTGCAGAGCTTCCTCCACTGCCTCGACGCACTGAGCTGCTTTGTAAAGCACTAGCAGCACTGCTCTCGGTTGAATGGAGAACATGATGGAATGTACCAGTGCGTTTTGGTACTCCCGCATTTTACGCTCCCGGTTCAACGGTGTTATGAGGCTTTGTAAGTTGTCCCGGTAGTGAGGATCTAGGAGGGTGGACACCCAATAATCAGCCGTGTTGAGAATGTGGGCGATGCGACGGTCGTTTCTCAGGCACTGCAGCATGAAATCAACCATGTGCTGCAGACTGCCAACTGGCCAAGAAACGCTGTCCCCTGCTTGAGGCGTGATCTCTGCCTGCTCTGCATCACCCCACCCTCGCTCTAGATACTGACTACTAGAGCATTGTGCACCTCCCTCCTCTGGACAGATGTCTTCCTCATCCATTGACTCCTCCTCATCCTCCTCACAAAGTGTCCCCTGCCTTGGCCTTTGTGAGGAACCACGTTGCGCAGACTGTAGAGAAGCAGATGGCATTTGTGACTCCTCATCCTCCACCTCTTCCAAAACCTCGTCCCTTAGTGCTTGCAGTGTTTTTTCAAGCAGGCAGATAAGGGGGATAGTCATGCTGACTAGTGCATCATCTGCACTCGCCATCCGCGTGGAATAATCGAAGGCACGCAAAACGTGGCAAATGTCCTTCATAGAGGCCCACTCAGTGGTGGTGAAGTGTGAACGGCGCGCACTGCGACTTGTTTGCGCCTGCTGCAGCTGGTACTCCATTACTGCTGCCTGCTGCTCACACAACCTCTCCAACATATGTAACGTTGAATTCCACCTGGTGGGTAGGTCACATATGATGCGATGTTCCGGAAGACGTAATGGGCGCTGCAGAGCTGCAATGCGTGATCTTGCATTGCTGGAACGCCACAAGTGAGCGCACTCTATGCGGACCTTGTGAAGCAGTGCATCAAGATCCGGATAGTCCCCCAAAAAACTCTGCACGACCAAGTTGAGCACATGTGCCAGACATGGGATGTGAGTGAGGTTGCCTAGGCCCAGAGCTGCCACCAGATTTCGGCCATTGTCACACACTACCATGCCTGGCTGGAGATTCGCTGGCACAAACCATACGTCGCTCTGCTGCTTGATGGCATTCCAGAGCTCCTGCGCTGTGTGGCTTTGATTCCCCAAAGAAATTAATTTTAATACGGCCTGTTGACGTTTGGCCACGGCTGTGCTCATATTGGTCACCACAACAGGTAACCGTTCACGGGTCGATGTGGAGGTAGACCGTGACGGCTCCTGCAGCGCTGATTCAGAGGAACTGGAGTATGAGGAGGAGTCAATGTGTACAGACTGGATTCCTGCAATCCTTGGAGTTGGCAGAACACGTACAGCGCCACTCTCAAGATCTGTACCCGGCTCCACAACATTTACCCAATGGGCAGTGAGGGAAAGGTATCGTCCCTGTCCATGCTTACTGGTCCACGCATCGGTGGTCAGGTGGACCTTGCTACTGACGGCGTTTTGTAGCGCATGTTTAATTTTTCCCTCCACATGATGTTGCAGGGCAGGGAAGGCTTGCCTGCTGAAATAAAAGCGGCTGGGCACGTTGTATTGTGGGACTGCCAATGCCATAAAGTTAGGGAATGTGTCAGTCTCCGCCAGCCTGAATGATAGCATTTCAAGGGCCAGTAGTTTAGCAATGCCAGCATTCAGAGCCTGTGCTCGGGGGTGGTTTGCCGAGTATGGGCGCCTTTTCTCCCATGCCTGTGCTAACGATGGCTGTAGACTGGCCTGGGAGTGTGAGGATGACTGGGAAAGTGGTGCTGTGGGTGGAATTACACTGTGTCTCTGTACAAAAGTGCTAGAGATTCTTCCATGGCGATCCTGTGAGGAAGCCGAACCAGCTGTGTGTGAGCTGGAGGAAGAGGCTACAACACGAGCTGAAGAGGTGGTAGGTGGCGCTGTAGGTTGGCCTAGGTCTTCAGTGTGTTTTTGTAACTCCACCATGTGCTTGGTCCGCACATGTTTCCACATATTTGTGGTATTGAGGTTGCTGACACTTTTCCCTCTTTTCACCTTCTGATTACACAGCTAGCATTTGACAAAGCAAATGTCATCTGCAACTGTGTCAAAAAAGGACCAGGCACTGCAAGTCTTGGGAGCGCCCGCTTTGGATTTTGGAAGAGCCATGCTCCTAATGGGTGCCGAAGTGGAGGCTACAGGCAACCAAGTCTGCCCCCTCCCTCTCCCTCCTTTTTGGGCTGTTCGGGGAATCTCTTCCTCAGAGCTGCTCCCACCACCTTCCTGTCCCTCACGCCATGATGGGTCAAGGACCTCATCATCTACACCACCCTCTTCAAACAACTGCTTCTCCTGGGTAGTCTCGACAGCACAGTACGCACCAGAAAGAGTCTCATCATCAGATGCGTACTGAGGTGTGCTGCTGACCATAGGCACTGGCCCACCCGCCTCTTCACATTCAGAGAGACAAAACGGTTGTGCATCACTGCATACTACCTCTTCTTCAAATTCTCGAATTCTGCTTGGCTGGCCCCCTCTTTCCAAGCCAAGAGATTCAGAGAACAGAAGTAGAGATGGCTCCTGTCCAGGGCTCTTTGACTGCCTGGGCAATTTGGCAGGTGGTGAAGAGACAGATGGGTGCTCTTCAGTGCTCAGGACCTGAGAGGATCTGGAACTAATTGAAGTCGATGCGTTAGCTGCCATCCATCCGACAACGGCTTCAATTTGGTCCTCCCGCAGCAGTGGGGTACGGCTAGCTCCTACAAAGCTGCGCATAAAGGACTGTTCGCTGGTAAAACTGGGTGATGCTGAGTCACTGGTGCCCGCTGCAGGCACAGAATCCCCACGTCCTCTCCCTGCAGGCACAGAATCCTCACGTCCTCTCCCTGCAGAAACTCCACGCCCACGCCCACGACCACATGCCTTACTCCCTGCCTTCTTCATCTTGGTAGACTGATAAAAATAGGCAGAAAAGTACTAAGGGCTTAGTGTGCTTATTCCTGAACAGCCGCTAACAGGTATAAGAAACACTAATTTTATAAAGTGTGGACTAGACGTTAATATGAGCTAATGTGGCCTGCACAACTGTAAAGTGGAGTGTTTGGTGAACTTTATTTAGTTTTTTTTTGTCACAAAAAGACACTGGATGTGCCTAAAGATGTAATAACGATAGTATCACAAACTTTTTGTAGCTATTACAATGCAGGAAGGTAACCTACAATGCAATAGATGAGGCTGCAAAAAATAGGCTAATACTAATCTGGCTGGGGCTGCAGGGCCCAATGCTGCAAAAAGGCTCCTCTAACTACTCCTATATAGTGTGTTTGGAACCAGTTTAGCTGAATACGGATGGAACCACCACACTAATAGGAGAAATCAGGAAAAATTATGAATTGGCAAAAAAGGACAATGTATGAGGCAGTGACACACGCTGAGCAGACTACAACCAGACGTGGTTGAAGCACACACTACAGGGTGAGCTGCACTCACACACCAGACCTTGCAGAAAGCGGTGAACAGCACAGAGAACTGTGCACTAGCACTGCAAGACCAAAAAAATTTCTCTATCTACTCCTATATAGTGTGTTTGGAACCAATTTAGCTGAATACGGATGGAACCACCACACTAATAGGAGATATCAGGAAAAATTATGAATTGGCAAAAAAGGACAATGTATGAGGCAGTGACGCACACTGAGCGCACTACAACCAGACGTGGTTGAAGCACACACTACAGGGTGAGCTGCACTCACACACAGACCTTGCAGAAAGCGGTGAACAGTACAGATGCAGAGCACTGTGCACTAGCACTGCAAGGCACAGCGATTTATAAAGTAGCTTGGGTAAAGCAGAATAGAGCTAATAGGTAGCTAAAACTGTCCCTCAGAACAACAGCGTCCTATCCCTAACTGAATTCACAGCAGAGTGAGCTCAAAATGGCGGCGGCGGCTTTTATAGTGCATCATGACATCATTTCAGCAGCCAATCACAGCCATGCCATTAGTTAAGATGCCTACATGCCTAACAGGATGTGCCCACACTTCTTAGGATCCTCATTGGCTGAATAAAATGAAAATGGCTCATTGCATTATGGGAACTTCCGATTCTGGTATACGATATTGCAAAAGTATCGGAATTAAGTATCGGAATTCCGATACCGCGAATATCGGCCGACACCCGATATTTCAGTATCGGAATGCTCAACACTAATGACAATTGAAAAGCACTACAATGATAAATAAGTGCTACAGCTCCTAAGTCTAATAGATGAGATACAAGGGCGGCAGTAGAAGCATTTACCTCACTGCCTACTAATGAATGAAACCAAATATTGCCGAATAAGGCTCATTTGGATATGAAAAGATATCTATTGTGATCCAAATAGTTTTCTATATATAGAAACTGGAGAGACGGCTGAACACCTTGATGACCAGTTTAGTTGTACATATAAGCTCTCTTGCTACGTATAGCATAATCCCTTTTATCCAATTTCCTGATAAATAAGCCCTGATAATAAAGTGAGTAGTGTATACCGAGTAGGATTATATTGAGGACTCACTATTGGTGGTGATTTATTCTGAAGAATAATATATTAGACAGATAAGCCCTCGATACACAACTGCCATAACAGAAGCACAAGCACTTCAACAGTTCTGGCTCATAGAACTCATCGCTGAATTATCAGAAACATCCAGTACTGTGTGATTTTAAGTGTGTGTTATCTTTTCCATTATTATATCTAATAATCAAAATAAAAGTTATGTTTTATATTTAGGTCTTTATTAAGGGATCTCTATTTGCCTTTGGCAATTTGTGTGTACATGAAGTAAACCCTAAGCCGACCTTTGAACAGAGTTTTTGTGTGTCTGATCCACACAATGTTACTCCACATTATGAGCTAAAGAGGACTTAAAAATGAGCAATTGATGCCTATTTGCTTCTGTGCTGATCTGACACATGGGCCCATCAGGTAAAGTGATGGGATGAAGTTTTCTCTCCTCATGTTGAAAAATGACATTTTCTGCCACCTATTGATGAGAGAAAAAAAGTGATGAAGATTTACAAACTTCTAACATTAGTCAGTGAAAAGCATACAGAACAAGGATGCAAATGGATCTTTTTTTGGCAATCCAATCATTTGAATGGGCCAGTTTTATCTGCAAATCAGATTACAATCAAACATGTCTCAAATTTCTTTTGTGAACCATCAGCATCAGAAAAGGTCCATAGACTATAATTATTATGTTTTTATAAGCAAAGAAAAGGAACACAATGCAAACTCTAAAATCAGACATTTAAATGGATGAGTTTGGTGGGCAAACAGGGTCTGACTAGAGCACCGGGACACTGGACGATTATCCGGTGGGCCAGGGTCCTTGGCAGGACCCTGAGCAGGACGTAGAGGGGGCCCACTGGTTTCAACTGAATGTGCGTCCGAGGACATTTCATTAATGATCAGTATTGTAATATTCGGTCACTATGTTGTAATATCTGGTCCGGGCATGGTGTGGTATTTATCCCTGTATGTGTTATTATTTGGTCACTATGTGGTGTGGACATGGTGTGGTGGTATTTCTCCCTTGTATGTGTAATTATTTGGTCGCTATATGTTGGTAATATCTGGTCTGGTCATGGTGTGGCGATATTTGTCCCTTATACAATATGTGGTATTGTTCGGTCACTATGTGGTGGTAATATGTGGTCTGGTCACGGTGTGGCTGTATTTCTCCCTTCTACGTGGGATTATTCGGTCGCTTTATGCTTGTAATATGTGGTCTGGTCACAGTGTCACCTTAGTTCTCCCTTGAATGTGGTGTTATTGGTCTTGAAAAAGTGGATTGTGTTGTGTATATCAGTGAATTGTTCTCTCTGATATTAATTAGGAGAATAATCTTTATTTAGATTTGTGATTAAATACTTGGAACAAGATGCACTTACAGGAATTCTACTGTGAAAACAAGTAATCACCTTTCCAAAGGATAAGTGATAAGGTATTGATTGGTGGGGGTCTGACTGCCGGGACCCGCACCGATTGGTAGAATGTGGAGCTTTTATCCCCACTAGACTGGAGCAGCATGTGCGACTTCACCACTGATCCATTCATTCCCTCAATGGCTGCGAGCGCTGCTCTTATTTTTTTCTGGAAGCCCCAAAGAGAATGAATGGATCTGCGGTCAGACATCCCACCTGCCGCTGCATTTTAAAATGGGGATAAAAGTGTCCTGTCAGGGATAAAACTTCCCAATTCTGATCAGTGCGGTTTCCAATGGTCGGACCCAAACGATCATTAAGTTATCACCAATCCTGATGAGCCCATGGATCGGTGATAACTTGTTTTCACCAAAGAAGCCCTTTAATGCAAACGACCGTAATTGTCCATCCCAGTTGTGCTGTGCACACAGTAGATGTGCAGGAGCCGCCTGTGTTTTACAGTCGAGGTCCCACTATAACGGGGATAACGGCTAACAGGTATCTGCATCTAGCTGTAGGGTGGGCCCCAGTCTCCCCAGTCCAACGCTGTGGGCAAATATAACCTGTCTGGGCAATTGTAGCCAATTTTGCTGCAAAAAAAGAAAAGTCTTTTTACCTTTTTAACCATAACTTTCAATGTCTTGGATAAATGTGTAACCCTTTATTAAATTCTGCCTTTATTATGGGGATCTCATGGTAGTAGAGCATACCAGAGGTTGACTATATTTTATTTTTTATTTCTCTTTTACAGAAAGATCCACGTAAAAAAAAAAAAAAAGTAAAAAAAAATGGAAACCGAAAGAAAATAAACAGAACACACCTTTTTGGTAAATTTTTATACTTTGAGCAGCCCCATGATATAAGCTGGTGCAGGTCACTAATCAGACAAATCCACATGAATGAGTGTAAGAAGTGAATGCAGCACTCACCGCTATAATAAAACATTGTATTCCATCATTAATAACCATCAGCTTCTCACAGAGGGAGGTCAGCGAGTGGTAGATACAGCGCATTGTGAAAGGATTTGGCCCCCTTGAACTTTTCCACCTTTTGCCACATTTCTGGCTTCAAACATAAAGATATAAAATTCTCATTTTTGGGAAGAATCAACAAGTGGGAATGAAATTTATTGGATATTTTAAACTTGTTAAAAAAAATAAAAAATGAAAAGTGCAATATTATTCGGCCCCTTTACTTTCAGTGCAGCAAACTCACTCCAGAAGTTCAGTGAGGATCTCTGAATGATCCAATGTTGTGCTAAATGACTGGTAATGATAAATAGAATCCACCTGTGTGTAATCAAGTCTCCGTATAAATGCACCTGCTCTGTGATAGTCTCAGGGTTCTGTTTCAAGTGCAGAGAGCATCATGAAGACCAAGGAACACACCAGGCAGGTCCGAGATACTGTTGTGGCGAAATTCAAAGCCGAATTTGGATACAAAAAGATTTCCCAAGTTTTACCATCTCAAGGAGCACTGTGCAAGCGATCATATTGAAATGGAAGGAGTATCAGACCAATGCAAATCTACCAAGACCCGGCCGTCCCTCTAAACCAGTGTTTCCCAAACTCCAGTCCTCACGGACCCCCACAGGTCATGTTTTCAGGATTTCATTAGTATTGCATAGGTGATGGAAGTATCATCAAGGCATCAGGAATTCTCTCACCTGTGCAATACTATGTAAATCCTGAAAACATGACCTGTGGGGTCTGTGAGGACTGGAGTATGGGAAACACTGCTCTAAACTTTCATCTCCAACAAGGAGAAGACTGATCAGAGATGCAGCTAAAAGGCCCATGATCACTCTGGATGAACTGCAGAGATCTAGAGCTGAGGTGGGTTAGTCTGTCCATAGGACAACAATCAGTTGTACACTGCACAAATCTGGGTTTTACGGAAGAATGGCAAGAAGAAAGCCATTTCTCAAAGATATCCATAAAAAGTCTCGTTTGAAGTTTGCCACAAGCCATCTGGGAGACACACCAAACATGTGGAATAAGGTGCTCTGGTCAGATGAAACCAAAATCGAACTTTTTGGCCACAATGCAAAACGATATGTTTGGCGTAAAAGCAACACAGCTCATTACCCTCAAAACACCATCCTCACTGTCGAACATGGTGGTGGCAGCATCATGGTTTGGGCCTGCTTTTCTTCAGCAGGGACAGAGAAGATGGTTAAAATTGATGGGAAGATGGATGGAGCCAAATACAGGACCATTCTGGAAGAAAACCTGTTGGAGTCTGCAAAAGACCTGAGACTGGGACGGAGATTTATCTTCCAACAAGACAATGATCCCAAACATAAAGCAAAATCTACAATGGAATGGTTCAAAAATAAACGTATCCAGGTGTTAGAATGGCCAAGTCAAAGTCCAGACCTGAATCCAAACGAGAATCTTGGAAAGAGCTGAAAACTGCTGTTCACAAACGCCCTCCATCCAACCTCAATGAGCTCGAGCTGTTTTGCAAGGAAGTATGGGCAAGAATTTCAGCCACTCGATGTGCAAAACTGATAGAGGCATACCCCCAGCGATTGCAGCTATATTCGCAGCAAAAGGTGGCACTACAAAGTATTAACTCAAGGGGGCCGAATAATATTGCACGCCCCACTTTTCAGTTTTTAATTTGTTAAAAAAGTTTAAAATAGCAAATAAATTTCATTCCACTTAACGATTGTGTCCCACTTGTTGTTGATTCTTTCCCCAAAAAATAGAATTTTATATCTTTATGTTTGAAGCCAGAAATGTGGCAAAAGGTAGAAAAGTTCAAGGGGGCCAAATCCTTTCACAATGCAGTGTATAGGCGACGGCAGTGCTGTGTATCTGCAGGATTCCAGGCCAGTATCTGCCACCCGCTGGATTTCCCATGGGAGAAGCTCTGGGATTTTATTACAGGGAAACTGTCATCAGGTTTTTGCTATGTAATCTAAAAGCAACAAGTCGGGGCAGAGGACCTTATGCCAGCGATGTGTCACTTGCTGGTCTGCATGATGGCATTTTGATATAATCCCTCTTTTATCTGCTGCAGATCTAGCAGTTCCCTGAATTCACAGATCATGTAGAGACCAATGCGGGAAAGTTACCCCAAATGTTCTAGAAGTCAGCACTGGATTTTCTGCTTTCAGATCACCTCACAGACCAATGTAAGTTAAGGGACAAGTTCAGATGACGGTTTATCCCACTGTTTTTTGAAAGAAATTCGCCATTAAAACTCATGCATCCAGTACAAAAAGAAATAGATGCCACAACCAGGGCCGGCTCCAGGATTTCATGGGCCCCGGGCAAAAGTCTCAGTGGGCCCCTTTCACACCTACCACGATTCATGATGCACAGAAATATAGGTATAGTACAATGCTAAAGATTTCACTGACTTCTCACATTACATGAGTGATATCTATTGTAAAGTCTACAACAGCTCAGAAACCGGCGAATCCTCCCAGCGCACAGTGCAGACCAGACAATATAGTCCTCTATACAGTATTATGGGCCCACGTAGTCCTCCATATACAGTATTATGGGCCCCACGTGGTCCTCCATATACAGTATTATGGGCACCACGTGGTCCTCCATATACAGTATTATGGACACCACGTGGTCCTCCATATACAGTATTATGGACACCACATGGTCCTCCATACAGTATTATGGGCAGCACATGGTCCTCCATATACAGTATTATGGGCACCACGTGGTCCTCCATATACAGTATTATGGGCCCAACGTGGTCCTCCATATACAGTATTATGGGCCCCACATGGTCCTCCATATACAGTATTATGGGCACCACGTGGTCCTCCATATACAGTATTATGGGCACCACGTGGTCCTCCATATACAGTATTATGGGCACCACATGGTCCTCCATATACAGTATTATGGGCACCACATGGTCCTCCATACAGTATTATGGGCACCACATGGTCCTCCATACAGTATTATGGGCACCACGTGGTCCTCTATACAGTATTATGGGCACCACGTGGTCCTCCATACAGTATTATGGGCACCACGTGGTCCTCCATATACAGTATTATGGGCACCACGTGGTCCTCCATATACAGTATTATGGGCACCACGTGGTCCTCCATATACAGTATTATGGGCACCACATGGTCCTCCATATACAGTATTATGGGCACCACATGGTCCTCCACACAGTATTATGGGCACCACATGGTCCTCCATACAGTATTATGGGCACCACATGGTCCTCTATACAGTATTATGGGCACCACATGGTCCTCCATACAGTATTATGGGCACCACATGGTCCTCCATACAGTATTATGGGCACCACATGGTCCTCCATACAGTATTATGGACACCACATGGTCCTCCATACAGTATTATGGACACCACATGGTCCTCCATACAGTATTATGGGCAGCACATGGTCCTGCATCCAGTACTATGGGCACCATATATTGCTCCATACAGAATAATGGACCGCATATAATGCTCCATACAGTATGATCCCCATATATTGCTCCATTCAGTATAATGGACCCCATATATTACTCCATAAAGTAAAATGAGCCCTATATATTGCTCCATACATAATGGGTACCATATAATGCTCCATACAGTATGGGCCCCATATATTGCTCCATACAGTATGGGCCCTATATATTGCTCCATAAATAGTGGGCCCAATATATTGCTCCATAAAGAATAGGCCCCATATAATGCTCCATAGATAATGGGCCCTATATAATACTCCATACATAATGGGCCCCATATATTGTTCAATAGATAATGAGCCCCATATAATACTCCATACATAATGAGTCCCATATATTGTTCAATAGATAATGAGCCCCATATAATACTCCATACATAATGAGCCCCATATATTGTTCAGTAGATAATAAGCCCCATATAATACTCCATACATAATGAGCCCCATATATTGTTCAATAGATAATGATCCCCATATATTACTCCATACATAATGATCCCCATATATTGTTCAATAGATAATGAGCCCCATATAATACTCCATACATAATGAGCCCCATATATTGTTCAATAGATAATAAGCCCCATATAATACTCCATACATAATGAGCCCCATATATTGTTCAATAGATAATAAGCCCCATATAATACTCCATGCATAATGGGCCCCATATATTGTTCAATAGATAATGAGCCCCATATAATACTCCATACATAATGAGCCCCATATAATGTTCCATAGATAATGAGCCCCATATAATACTCCATACATGAGCCCCATATATTGTCCAATAGATAATGATCCCCATATATTACTCCATACATAATGAGCCCCATATATTGTTCAATAGATAATGAGCCCTATATAATACTCCATACATAATGGGCCCCATATATTGTTCAATAGATAATGAGCCCCATATAATACTCATTACATTAAAAAAAAAAATCAAATACTCACCGCTCCTTGCTGGAAGCAGGCCTGTCTCATCAGCGTCTTCCGACTCTCTGCACTGGGACTGCTCAGCAGAGGGCGCTCTGTAGTGACGTCATTGCGCCCTCTGCCCTGAGATGTCACAGAGTAAGAAGACGCAGAAGACAGAGGAGCAGCAGAGGAACAGGGAGAGGTAAGTATTGCAAACAGTTTAAAGCACTGGGGAAGGCCCAGTGCACGTGCCCATTCGCTGGCATCAGGCCCCGCTGACTCATGGGCCCCATAGCGCGCTGGTGTCCCAGAGGGTGAGTGGGCCCCCTGTTCGCTCAGGGCCCAGGCACTTGCCCGGGTGGTGATGCCGGCCCTGGGTACAACACATACGACACCCGTTTTTAACTGATCCGCTGCAATGATTATGTAGGAAACTGTATTCATTTACAATCATCCACAGCGTGAGAGAAAACAGCTACAACATTACTGAATCAGCAGAAACCCTGCAAGTATAAGAAAATGATTTTATTAAAAATATTTTGCATATCAATCCAGTTTGAAAAAAAATAACTTATTAAGCATTTTTTGCAACGTAGCAGTCCACATCTGACAGACTCCTGTAACTCTGGACACAGTATAATAGTGTGGCCGCTGTTCTCTAGCAGGACCCTCTAATGATAGAAGCAGGACGGCATACTGGATCTCGCACAACGCTACCTGCATGCCATCTGATTGGCTACTGTAAGTGCTCCAGCCGTATAAAGATCACTATGTATACAATATACTCCGAAAAGATGTCAGTGATTACTGTGAAGTCAAAATATTGTGGCCCCCATTGAGCAGGAATGATTAGAGATGGACAAGCTCCAGTCTGCAGACAGTCAGTGATGGCGGAGAGCTGATCATCTTTACTCGCTGCTCATTAGGAAAGTGGTCGCTTTCTGAAACCATTTGACTCTGAACTCGGCGTCAGACGCCATTATGTAAGAGGCCAATGTCTGAGTGGTTTTTGTGTCCATTTGTCCTTCCTCTGTTCTTTCTGCCAAAAGATCCTCACCCATAACCTAAGGATTAAAATAAAGTTGAATTGTTACTAATATTTTTTTAAATTTATCACATGAATTGAATTTCATAAATTAAAAGAAAACTTTCCCTCCGATGTCCACAAAACTGAGCGCCACTACATAAGCCACAAATAGTCTCCCCTCTCTCTCCCAGTCTGTGCAGCGGACGGGAACCATTTAAATGGGTGCAGGGCTGATTTTAGATAAAGTGGGGCCCTGGGGAAAAGTTTAAAGTGGGGTCCCAAATGCTGACATACAGCACCACACAAACATTTAGCTTGTATGTACATGCGCTGAGATCAGGCCGCTAAACGAGCGCAATCCACAATACTGAAGCCGTTCGACGCTTGTTTCCCGACCTCTTTACACCAGCTGAGGAAGAATGATGGATACAGAACAATCACTAATAGATCAATCTGTCCCCATACAGCATCATGTTATCAGCAGCACATCTGCAGGTTACACCGGCCGATGTGCTGCTGAGAACAAGGATTTTTGTTCTGGCATAAACAATCCAATTACTCGATGAATAGGCAGCATTTTGCTTGTTTAGTATAATACATGCCATAGTCCTCCATATTTTATAATGTGCCCCACAGCCCCCCATATTGTATAATGAGGCCCATAGTCCTCCATATAGTATAATACACTCCCGATAGCCCTCCATATAGTATAATGCACTCCCCATAACCCTCTATATAGTATAATATACTCCCCATAGTCCTCCATACAGCCCTCCATATTGTATAATGTGGCCCATATTCCTCCAAATAGTATAATGCACTCCCCATAGCTCTCTATATAGTATAATGCACCTCATAGTTCTCCATATAGTATAATGCACCTCATAGTCCTCCATATAGTATAACGCACCTCATAGCCCTCCATATAGTATAATGCACCTCATAGTTCTCCATATAGTATAATGCACCTCATAGTCCTCCATATAGTATAACGCACCTCATAGCCCTCCATATAGTATAATGCATTCCCCATAACCCTCTATATAGTATAATATACTCCCCATAGTCCTCCATATTGTATAATGTGCCCCA
This sequence comes from Phyllobates terribilis, assembly GCF_046119375.1. Taxonomy (NCBI): domain Eukaryota; kingdom Metazoa; phylum Chordata; class Amphibia; order Anura; family Dendrobatidae; genus Phyllobates; species Phyllobates terribilis. Next base: position 111,542 of record NW_027364761.1, read on the forward strand.
CAGCCCTCCATATTGTATAATGTGGCCCATATTCCTCCAAATAGTATAATACACTCCCCATAGCTCTCTATATAGTATAATGCACCTCATAGTTCTCCATATAGTATAATGCACCTCATAGACCTCTATATAGTATAAGTCACCTCATAGCCCTCCATATAGTATAATATACTCCCCATAGTCCTTCATATAGTATAATGCACTCCCCATAGGCTTTCATATTGTATAATGTGCCCCACAGCCCTCCATATTGTATAATGTGGCCCATATTCCTCTAAATAGTATAATACACTCCCCATAGCTCTCTATATAGTATAATGTATCTCATAGTTCTCCATATAGTATAAAGCTCCTCATAGTCCTCCATATAGTATAATGCACCCCATAGTCCTCCATATAGTATAATACACTCCCAATAGCCCTCCATATAGTATAATGCACTCCCCATAGCCCTCCATATAGTATAATACACTCCCTATAGTATAATGCACTCCCCAAAATCTTCAATATTGTATAATGTGCCCCACAGAGCTCCATATTGTATAATGTGACCCATATTCCTCCAAATAGTATAATACACTCCCCGTAGCCCTCCACATAGTATAATACACTCCCCATAGCCCTCCATATAGTATAATGCACTCCCCATAGCCCTCCATATAGTATAATGCACTTCATAGTCCTCCATATAGTATAATACTCTCCCCATAGCCTTCTAAATAGTATAATGCACTCCCAATAGTCCTCCATATAGTATAATGTGCCCCACAGCCCTCCATATTGTATAATGTGACCCATAGTCCTCCATATAGTATAATACACTTCCCATAGCCCTCCATATAGTATAATGCACTCCCTATAGCCCTCCCTATAATATAATGTACTCCCCATAGTCCTCCATATTGTATAATGTGCCCCACAACGCTCAATATTGTATAATGTGGCCCATAATCCTCCAAATAGTATAATACACTCCCCATAGCCCTCCACATAGTATAATATACTACCCATAGTCCTCCATATAGTATAATGCACCTCATATTACTCCATATAGTATAATACACTCCCCATAGTCCTCCATATAGTATAATGCACCTCATAGCCCTCCATATAGTGTAATGCACTCCCCATAGCACTCCATATTAGTATAATGCACCTCATAGTCCTCCATATACTATAATACACTCCCCATAGCCCTCCATATAGTATAATGCACCTCATAGTCCTCCATATAGTATAGTACACTCCCCATAGCCCTCCATATAGTATAATACACTCCCCATAGCCCTCCATATAGTATAATACACTCTCCATAGCCCTCCATATAGTATAATGCACTTCATAGTCCTCCATATAGTATAATACACTCCCCATAGCCCTCTAAATAGTATAATGCACTCCCCAAAGTCCTCCATATAGTATAATATACTCCCCATAGTCCTCCATATAGTATAATGCACTCCCAATAGTCCTCCATATAGTATAATGTGCCCCACAACTCTCCAAATGGTATAATGTGACCCATATTCCTCAATATAGAATAATACATTCCCCATAGTCCTCCATATAGTATAATACACTTCCCATAGCCCTCCATGTGGTATAATGCACCTCATAGCCCTCCATATAGTGTAATGCACTCCCCATAGCCCTCCATATTAGTATAATGCACCTCATAGTCCTCCATATAGTATAAAACACTCCCCATAGCCCTCCATATAGTATAATGCACCTCATAGTCCTCCATATAGTATAATACACTCCCCATAGCCCACCATATAGTATAATATACTCCCCATAGCCCTCCATATAGTATAATACACTCCCCATAGCCCTCCATATAGTATAATGCACCTCATTGTCCTCCATATAGTATAATGCACCTCATTGTCCTCCATATAGTATAATGCACTCACCATAGCCCTCCATATAGTATAATATACTCCCCATAGTCCTCCATATAATGGAATGCACCTCATAGTCCTCCATATAGTATAATGTACTCCCTATAATCCTCCCTATAGTATAATGCACTCCCCATAGCCCTCCCTATAGTATAATGCACTCTCCATAGTCCTTCATAGTGTATAATGCACTCCCCATAGTCCTTCATATAGTATAATGCTTTCTCCTCAGTCCTTAATAGAGTATAATGCAGCCTCCCTATAGTATAATGCAGCCAAACATATAGTACATATAATATAATGCAACCCATAGATCTCGATAAAGTATAATTGGGCCCCAACCATAGAGTATAATTCCATATGCCTATAATGAATTAAATAAACCATTTTCTGGTCTCCATGGGAATCAAACCCACAACCGCTATCATTGCCGGTAACAACTAAAGCTATGAGCAACAGCCTCTGCTGATATCACTGGGAGGATTTTCGACATTTGCACACTCTGAACCCACAGGCAAATGCTACTGATACATAGAGATACATCTATACATAGCAGTGTATTTTTTTGTCCCTGTATTATAGAGGGAAATTAAAAGATTTTTTTCCTATAACATTACTAAAAAATAATGAAAAACAATTACAATAATGGCATTTTCATTGAGCTTTTTTAGATAATAAACATCACAAATCAGCAAATACCATGGACATATGTGTTCCTGTACCTATAACGACCCGCACAACACAGCGATCAGATGATTTATGGCAGGGATGTCAAACTCAAATACACAGATGGCCAAAATTAAAAACTTAGACAAAGTCGCAGGCTAATGTTCATATTTAAAAAAATGTCTAGAATTGCAGACGTTTTTCCTTATCAAATATAATGATGATACTTTTCTTAAAGGGGTTGTGCCACGAACCAAGTACATTTTAATTAATAGATCTTAGAATAAAATAAAACACAATCACAAATAGGGCATACTGGAATAATATAATGTTATGTAAGAGCAGTAAAAAGCAAATGGCCCAATGGCCTAATTTAAATATGTAATAACAAAGGATAAAAAACTTTGACTTAATAAATAATACAGATAATAAAGTATGATGCAAACAAAAGTGCCTCACAAACACAGTATGATACCCTCACAGTGAATTCCTCCACTGTATCATCCATACACACGGTATGATGACCCTACTGTGACGCGAACACAATATGATGCCGCAACTGTGATCTGCACAAAGTCCTCCATACAGTATAATGGGCCCCATAGAGTCCTCCATACAGAATAATGTGCCACCTCATAGTCCTCCATACAGAATAATGGGCCTCACATAGTCCTCAATACTGAATAATGGGCCCACATAGTGCTCCATACAGTTTAATGTGCCACCTCATAGTCCTCCATACAGTATAATGGGCCCCACATAGTCCTCCATACAGAATAATAGGCCCCACATAGTCCTCCATACTGAATAATGGGCCCACATAGTGCTCCATACAGTATAATGAGCCCCTCATAATCCTCCATACAGTATAATGGGACCCTCATAATCCTCCATACAGTATAATGGGCCTCATATAGTCACCCATACAGTATAATGGGCCCCACATAGTCCTCCACACAGTATAATGGGCCTCACATAGTCATCCATACAGTATAATGGGCCCCACATAGTCCTCCATACAAAATAATGGGCCCCACATTTTTCTCCATACAGAATAATAGGCCCCACATAGTCCTCCATACTGAATAATGGGCCCACATAGTGCTACATACAGTATAATGTGCCCCACATAGCCCTCCATACAGAATAATGAGCCAACTCATTGTCCTCCATACAGAATAATGGCCCCCACATATTCCTCCATACAGAATAATGGGCCCTAGATAGTCCTCCATACAGAATAATGGGCACCACATATTCTTTCATACAGAATAATGGGCCCTAGATAGTCCTCCATACAGAATAATGGCCCCACAAAGTCCTCCATACAGAATAATGGGTCCCACATAGTCCTCCATACAGAATAATGGCCCCACATCATCCGCCATACAGAATAATGGCCCCACATAGTTATCCATACAATGTAATGTGCCACCTCATAGTCATCCATACAGTATAATGGGCCTCACAGTCATCCATACAGAATAATGGGCCCCACATAGTCCTCCATACAGAATAATGGGCCCCACATATTCCTCCATACAGAATAAAGGGCCCTAGATAGTCCTCCATACAGAATAATGGCCCCACATACTCCTCCATACAGAATAATGGGCCCCACATAGTCCTCCAAACAGAATAATGGCCCCACATCGTCCTCCATACAGAATAATGGCCCCACATAGTTATCCATACAATGTAATGTGCCACCTCATAGTCCTCCATACAGTATAATGGGCCTCACAGTCATCCATACAGAATAATGGGCCCCACATAGTCCTCCATCCAGAATAATGGGCACCACATGGTCCTCCATACAGAATAATGGGCCCACATAGTGTTCCATACAGTATAATATGCCACCTCATAGTCCTCCATACAGTATAATGGGCCCCACATAGTCCTAGATACAGAATAATAGTCTCTACATAGTCCTTCATACTGAATAATGGGCCGACATAGTGCTCCATACAGTATAATGGGCTCCTCATAATCCTCCATACAATATAATGTGCCACCTCATAGTCCTCCATGCAGTATAATGGGCCTCACACAGTCATCCATACAGAATAATGGGCCCCATATAGTCCTCCATACAGTATAATGGGCCTCACATAGTCCTCCGTACAGAATAATGGGCACCACATGGTCCTCCATACAGAATAATGGGCACCACATAGTCCACCATACAGAATAACAAGCCAACTTATTGTCCTTCATACAGTATAATGGGCCCCACATAGTCATCCACCCAGAATAATGAGCCCCTCATAGTGATCCATACAGAATAATGGCCCCAAATAGTCCTCGATAAAATATAATGAGCTCCACATAGTCCTCCATAGAGAATAATGGCCCCACATAGTACTCCATTCAATATAATGTGCCACCTCATAGTCCTCCATACAGTATAATGGGCCTCACATAGTCCTCCATACAGAATAATGGGTCCCACAACTTCCTCCATACAGTATAATGGGCCCCACATAGCCCTCCATACAGAATAATAGGCCCCACATAGTCCTCCATACTGAAAAATGGGCCCACATAGTGCTCCATACAGTATAATGAGCCCCTCATAATCCTCCATACAGTATAATGGGCCCCTCATAATCTGCCATACAGTATAAAGGTCCTCACATAGTCACCCATACAGTATAATGGGCCCCACATAGTCCTCTACACAGTATAATGGGCCTCACATAGTCATCCATACAGTATAATGGGCCCCACATAGTCCTCCATACAGAATAATTGGCCCCGCATCTTCCTCCATACAGAATAATAGGCCCCACATAGTCCTCCATACAGAATAATGGGCCCCACATAGTCCTCTGTACAGAATAATGGGCCCCAGATAGTCATCCACACAGAATAATGGGCCCCTCATAGTCCTCCATACAAAATAATGGCCCCAAATAGTCCTCTATACAATATAATGGGCCCCACATAGTCCTCCATACAGAATAATGGCCCCACATAGTCCTCCATACAATATAATGTGCCACCTCATAGTCCTCCATACAGTATAATGGGCCTCACACAGTCATTCATACAGAATCATGGGCCCCACATAGTCCTCCATACAGTATAATTGTCCCCACATAGTCCTCCATACAGAATAATGGGCATCACATAGTCCTCCATACAGGATAATGGGCCAACTCATTGTCCTTCTTACAGTAAAATAGGCCCCACATAGTCCTCAATATTGAATAATGTGCCACCTCATAGCCCTCCATACAGAATAATTGGCCCCACATATTTTTCCATACCGAATAATGGTCCCCACATAGTCCTCCATACAGAATAATGGGACCCACATAGTCCTCCATACAGAAAAATGGCCCCACATAGTCCTCCATACAGAATAGTGGCCCAACATAGTCCTCCATACAATATAATGTGCCACGTCATAGTGCTCCATACAGTATTATGGGCCCCACATAGTCCTCCATACAGAATAATAGGCCCCACATACTCCTCCATACTGAATAATAGGCCCACATAGTGCTCCATACAGTATAATAGGCCCCTCATAATCCTCCATACAGTATAATGGGCCCCTCATAATCCTCCCTACAGTATAATGGGCCTCACATAGTCACCCATTCAGTATAATGGGCCCCACATAGTCCTCCATACAGAATAATGGGCCTCACATAGCCCTCCATACAGAATAATAGGCCCCACATAGTCCTCAATACTGAATAATGGGCCCACATAGTGCTCCATACAGTTTAATGTGCCCCACATAGTCCTCCATACAGTATAATAGGCCCCACATAGTCCCCCATACTGAATAATGGGCCCACATAGTGCTCCCTACAGTATAATGAGCCCCTCATAATCCTCCATACAGTATAATGGGCCCCTCATAATCCTCCATAAAGTATAATGGGCCTCACATAGTCACCCATACAGTATAATGGGCCCCACATAGTCCAACACACAGTATAATGGGCCTCACATAGTCATCCATACAGTATAACGGGCCCCACATAGTCCTCCATATAGAATAATGGGCCCCACATCTTCCTCCATACAGAATAATAGGCCCCACATAGTCCTCCCTACTGAATAATGGGCCCACATAGTGCTCCATACAGTATAATGTGCCCCACATAGTCCTCCATACAGAATAATGGGCCAACTCATTGTCCTCCATACAGAATAATGGCCCCCACATCTTCCTCCATACAGAATAATGGGCCCTAGATAGTCCTCCATAAAGAATAATGGGCCCCACATATTCCTCCATACAGAATAATGGCCCCACATAGTTATCCATACAATGTAATGTGCCACCTCATAGTCCTCTATACAGTATAATAGGCCCCACATAGTCCTAGATACAGAATAATAGGCTCCACATAGTCCTCCATACTGAATAATGGGCCCACATAGTGCTCCATACAGTATAATGGGCCCCTCATAATCCTCCATACAGTATAATGGGCCCCATATAGTCCTCCACACAGTATAATCGGCCTCACATAGTCCTCCATACAAAATAATGGGCCCCACATCTTCCTCCATACAGAATAATAGGCCCCACATAGTCCTCCATACTGAATAATGGGCCCACATAGTGCTACATACAGTATAATAGGCCCCTCATAATCCTCCATACAGTATAATGGGCCCCTCATAATCCTCCCTATAGTATAATGGGCCTCACATTGTCACCAATTCAGTATAATGGGCCCCACATAGTCCTCCATACAGAATAATGGGCCTCACATAGCCCTCCATACAGAATAATAGGCCCCACATAGTCCTCAATACTGAATAATGGGCCCACATAGTGCTCCATACAGTTTAATGTGCCACCTTATAGTCCTCCATACAGTATAATGGGCCCCACATAGTCCTCCATACAGTATAATAGGCCCCACATAGTCCCCCATACTGAATAATGGGCCCACATAGTGCTCCCTACAGTATAATGAGCCCCTCATAATCCTCCATACAGTATAATGGGCCCCTCATAATCCTCCATAAAGTATAATGGGCCTCACATAGTCACCCATACAGTATAATGGGCCCCACATAGTCCAACACACAGCATAATGGGCCTCACATAGTCATCCATACAGTATAACGGGCCCCACATAGTCCTCCATATAGAATAATGGGCCCCACATCTTCCTCCATACAGAATAATAGGCCCCACATAGTCCTCCCTACTGAATAATGGGCCCACATAGTGCTCCATACAGTATAATGTGCCCCACATAGTCCTCCATACAGAATAATGGGCCAACTCATTGTCCTCCATACAGAATAATGGCCCCCACATCTTCCTCCATACAGAATAATGGGCCCTAGATAGTCCTCCATAAAGAATAATGGGCCCCACATATTCCTCCATACAGAATAATGGCCCCACATAGTTATCCATACAATGTAATGTGCCACCTCATAGTCCTCTATACAGTATACTAGGCCCCACATAGTCCTAGATACAGAATAATAGGCTCCACATAGTCCTCCATACTGAATAATGGGCCCACATAGTGCTCCATACAGTATAATGGGCCCCTCATAATCCTCCATACAGTATAATGGGCCCCATATAGTCCTCCACACAGTATAATCGGCCTCACATAGTCCTCCATACAAAATAATGGGCCCCACATCTTCCTCCATACAGAATAATAGGCCCCACATAGTCCTCCATACTGAATAATGGGCCCACATAGTGCTACATACAGTATAATGTGCCCCACATAGCCCTCCATACAGAATAATGAGCCAACTCATTGTCTTCCATACAGAATAATGGCCCCCACATATTCCTCCATACAGAATAATGGGCCCTAGATAGTCCTCCATACAGAATAATGGGCACCACATATTCTTCCATAAAGAATAATGGCCCCACAAAGTCCTCCATACAGAATAATGGGTCCCACATAGTCCTCCATACAGAATAATGGCCCCACATCGTCCTCCATACAGAATAATGGCCCCACATAGTTATCCATACAATGTAATGTGCCACCTCATAGTCATCCATACAGTATAATGGGCCTCACAGTCATCCATACAGAATAATGGGCCCCACATAGTCCTCCATACAGAATAATGGGCCCCACATATTCCTCCATACAGAATAATGGGCCCTAGATAGTCCTCCATACAGAATAATGGCCCCACATACTCTTCCATACAGAATAATGGGCCCCACATAGTGCTCCATACAGAATAATGGCCCCACATCGTCCTCCATACAGAATAATGGCCCCACATAGTTATCCATACAATGTAATGTGCCACCTCATAGTTCTCCATACAGTATAATGGGCCTCACAGTCATCCATACAGAATAATGGGCCCCACATAGTCCTCCATCCAGAATAATGGGCACCACATAGTCCTCCATACAGAATAATGGGCCCACATAGTGTTCCATACAGTATAATATGCCACCTCATAGTCCTCCATACAGTATAATGGGCCCCACATAGTCCTAGATACAGAATAATAGTCTTCACATAGTCCTTCATACTGAATAATGGGCCGACATAGTGCTCCATACAGTATAATGGGCCCCTCATAATCCTCCATACAATATAATGTGCCACCTCATAGTCCTCCATACAGTATAATGGGCCTCACACAGTCATCCATACAGAATAATGGGCCCCATATAGTCCTCCATACAGTATAATAGGCCTCACATAGTACTCCGTACAGAATAATGGGCACCACATGGTCCTCCGTACAGAATAATGGGCACCACATAGTCCACCATACAGAATAACAAGCCAACTTATTGTCCTTCATACAGTATAATGGGCCCCACATAGTCATCCACCCAGAATAATGAACCCCTCATAGTCCTCCATACAGAATAATGGCCCCAAATAGTCCTCGATAAAATATAATGGGCTCCACATAGTCCTCCATAGAGAATAATGGCCCCACATAGTACTCCATACAATATAATGTGCCACCTCATAGTCCTCCATACAGTATAATGGGCCTCACATAGTCCTCCATACAGAATAATGGATCCCACAACTTCCTCCATACAGTATAATGGGCCCCACATAGCCCTCCATACAGAATAATAGGCCCCACATAGTCCTCCATACTGAATAATGGGCCCACATAGTGCTCCATACAGTATAATGAGCCCCTCATAATCCTCCATACAGTATAATGGGCCCCTCATAATCCGCCATACAGTATAATGGGCCCCACATAGTCCTCTACACAGTATAATGGGCCTCACATAGTCACCCATACAGTATAATGGGCCCCACATAGTCCTCTACACAGTATAATGGGCCTCACATAGTCATCCATACAGTATAATGGGCCCCACATAGTCCTCCATACAGAATAATTGGCCCCGCATCTTCCTCCATACAGAATAATAGGCCCCACATAGTCCTCCATACAGAATAATGGGCCCCACATAGTCCTCTGTACAGAATAATGGGCCCCAGATAGTCATCCACCCAGAATAATGGGCCCCTCATAGTCCTCCATACATAATAATGGCCCCAAATAGTCCTCTATTCAATATAATGGGCCCCACATAGTCCTCCATACAGAATAATGGCCCCACATAGTCCTCCATACAATATAATGTGCCACCTCATAGTCCTCCATACAGTATAATGGGCCTCACACAGTCATTCATACAGAATCATGGGCCCCACATAGTCCTCCATACAGTATAATTGTCCCCACATAGTCCTCCATACAGAATAATGGACCAACTCATTGTCCTTCTTACAGTAAAATAGGCCCCACATAGTCCTCAATATTGAATAATGTGCCACCTCATAGTCCTCCATACAGAATAATTGGCCCCACATATTTTTCCATCCCGAATAATGGTCCCCACATAGTCCTCCATACAGAATAATGGGACCCACATAGTCCTCCATACAGAATAGTGGCCCAACATAGTCCTACATACAATATAATGTGCCACGTCATAGTGCTCCATACAGTATTATGGGCCCCACATAGTCCTCCATACAGAATAATAGGCCCCACATACTCCTCCATACTGAATAATAGGCCCACATAGTGCTCCATACAGTATAATAGGCCCCTCATAATCCTCCATATAGTATAATGGGCCCCTCATAATCCTCCCTACAGTATAATGGGCCTCACATAGTCACCCATTCAGTATAATGGGCCCCACATAGCCCTCCATACAGAATAATAGGCCCCACATAGTCCTCGATACTGAATAATGGGCCCACATAGTGCTCCATACAGTTTAATGTGCCACCTTATAGTCCTCCATACAGTATAATGGGCCCCACATAGTCCTCCATACAGTATAATAGGCCCCACATAGTCCTCCATACTGAATAATGGGCCCACATAGTGCTCCCTACAGTATAATGAGCCCCTCATAATCCTCCATACAGTATAATGGGCCCCTCATAATCCTCCATAAAGTATAATGGGCCTCACATAGTCAATCATACAGTATAATGAGCCCCACATAGTCCAACACACAGTATAATGGGTCTCACATAGACATCCATACAGTATAATGGGCCCCACATAGTCCTCCATATAGAATAATGGGCCCCACATCTTCCTCCATACAGAATAATAGGCCGAACATAGTCCTCCCTACTGAATAATGGGCCCACATAGTCCTCCATACAGTATAATGTGCCCCACATAGTCCTCCATACAGAATAATGGGCCAACTCATTGTCCTCCATACAGAATAATGGCTCCCACATCTTCCTCCATACAGAATAATGGGCCCTAGATAGTCCTCCATACAGAATAATGGGCCCCACATATTCCTCCATACAGAATAATGGGCCCTAGATAGTCCTCCATACAGAATAATGGCCCCACATACTCCTCCATACAGAATAATGGGCCCCACATAGTCCTCCATACAGAATAATGGCCCCACATACTCCTCCATACAGAATAATGGGCCCCACATAGTCCACCATACAGAATAATGGGCCAACTTATTGTCCTTCATACAGTATAATGGGCCCCACATAGTCATCCACCCAGAATAATGGGCCCCAAATAGTCCTCGATAATATATAATGGGCACCACATAGTCCTCCATACAGAATAATGGCCTCACATAGTCCTCCATACAATATAATGTGCCACCTCATAGCCCTCCATACAGTATAATGGGCCTCACATAGTCCTCCATACAGAATAATGGGTCCGACATCTTCCTCCATACAGTATAATTGGCCCCACATAGCCCTCCATACAGAATAATAGGCCCCACATAGTCCTCCATACTGAATAATGGGCCCACATAGTGCTCCATACAGTATAATGAGCCCCTCATAATCCTCCATATAGTATAATGGGCCCCTCATAATCCTCCATACAGTATAATGGGCCTCACATAGTCACCCATACAGTATAATGGGCCCCACATAGTCCTCTACACAGTATAATGGGCCTCACATAGTCATCCATACAGTATAATGGGCCCACATAGTCCTCCATACAGAATAATGGGCCCCACATCTTCCTCCATACAGAATAATAGGCCCCACATAGTCCTCCATACAGAATAATGGGCCCCACATAGTCCTCCGTAGAGAATAATGGGCCCCACATAGTCATCCACCCAGAATAATGGGCCCCTCATAGTCCTCCATACAGAATAATGGCCCCAAATAATCCTCTATACAATATAATGGGCCCCACATAGTCCTCCATTCAGAATAATGGCCCCACATAGTCCTCCAAACAATATAATGTGCCACCTCATAGTCCTCCATACAGTATAATGGTCCTCACACAGTCACTCATACAGAATCATGGGCATCACATAGTCCTCCATACAGAATAATGGGCCAACTCATTGTCATTCTTACAGTAAAATAGGCCCCACATAGTCCTCAATATTGAATAATGTGCCACCTCATAGTCCTCCATACAGAATAATTGGCCCCACATATTTTTCCATACAGAATAATGGGCCCCACATAGTCCTCCATACAGAATAATGGGTCCCACATAGTCCTCCAGACAGAAAAATGGCCCCACATAGTCCTCCATACAGAATAATGGCCTAACATAGTCCTCCATACAATATAATGTGCCACCTCATAGTGCTACATACAGTATTATGGGCCCCACATAGTCCTCCATACAGAATAACAGGCCCCACATAGTGCTCTATGCAGTATAATGGGCCCCTCATAATCCTCCATACAGTATAATGGGCCCCTCATAATCCTCCCTACAGTATAATGGGCCTCACATAGTCCTCCATACAGAACAATGGGCCCCACATCTTCCTCCATACAGAATAACAGGCCCCACATAGTCCTCCATACTGAATAATGGGCCAACATAGTGCTCCATACAATATAATGGGCCCCACATAGTCCTCCATACAGAATAATGGGCCCCACATAGTCCTCCATACAGAATAATGGGCCCCACATAGTCCTCCATACAGAATAATAGGCCCCACATAGTCCTCCATACAGAATAATGGGCCAACTCATTGTCCTCCATACAGAATAATGGGCCAACTCATTGTCCTCCAAACAGAATAATGGGCCAAACATATTCCTCCATAAAGAATAATAGTCCCTAGATAGTCCTCCATACAGAATAATGGGCCCCGCATAGTCCTCCATACAGAATATTGGCCCTACATAGTCCTCCGTACAGGATAATAGGCCCAACATAGTCCTCCATACAGTATAATGGGCCTCACACAGTCATTCATACAGAATCATGGGCCCCACATAGTCCTCCATACAGTATAATGGGCCCCACATAGTCCTCCATACAGAATAATGGGCATCACATTGTTCTCCATACAGAATAATGGACCAACTCATTGTCCTTCTTACAAAAAATAGGCCCCACATAGTCCTCAATATGAAATAATGTGTCACCTCATAGTCCTCCATACAGTATAACGGGCCTCACATAGTCATCCATACAGTATAATGAGCCCCGCATAGTCCTCCATACAGAATAATGGCCCCACATAGTCCCCCATACAGAATAATGGCCCCACAAAGTCCTCCATACAGAATAATGGGTCCCACATAGTCCTCCATACAGAATAATGGCCCCACATCGTCCTACATACAGAATAATGGCCCCACATAGTTATCCATACAATGTAATGTGCCACCTCATAGTCATCCATACAGTATAATGGGCCTCACAGTCATCCATACAGAATAATGGGCCCCACATAGTCCTCCATACAGAATAATGGGCCCCACATATTCCTCCATACAGAATAATGGGCCCTAGATAGTCCTCCATACAGAATAATGGCCCCACATACTCTTCCATACAGAATAATGGGCCCCACATAGTCCTCCATACAGAATGGCCCCACATCGTCCTCCATACAGAATAATGGCCCCACATAGTTATCCATACAATGTAATGTGCCACCTCATAGTTCTCCATACAGTATAATGGGCCTCACAGTCATCCATACAGAATAATGGGCCCCACATAGTCCTCCATCCAGAATAATGGGCACCACATAGTCCTCCATACAGAATAATGGGCCCACATAGTGTTCCATACAGTATAATATGCCACCTCATAGTCCTCCATACAGTATAATGGGCCCCACATAGTCCTAGATACAGAATAATAGTCTCCACATAGTCCTTCATACTGAATAATGGGCCGACATAGTGCTCCATACAGTATAATGGGCCCCTCATAATCCTCCATACAATATAATGTGCCACCTCATAGTCCTCCATACAGTATAATGGGCCTCACACAGTCATCCATACAGAATAATGGGCCCCATATAGTCCTCCATACAGTATAATAGGCCTCACATAGTACTCCGTACAGAATAATGGGCACCACATGGTCCTCCGTACAGAATAATGGGCACCACATAGTCCACCATACAGAATAACAAGCCAACTTATTGTCCTTCATACAGTATAATGGGCCCCACATAGTCATCCACCCAGAATAATGAGCCCCTCATAGTCCTCCATACAGAATAATGGCCCCAAATAGTCCTCGATAAAATATAATGGGCTCCACATAGTCCTCCATAGAGAATAATGGCCCCACATAGTACTCCATACAATATAATGTGCCACCTCATAGTCCTCCATACAGTATAATGGGCCTCACATAGTCCTCCATACAGAATAATGGATCCCACAACTTCCTCCATACAGTATAATGGGCCCCACATAGCCCTCCATACAGAATAATAGGCCCCACATAGTCCTCCATACTGAATAATGGGCCCACATAGTGCTCCATACAGTATAATGAGCCCCTCATAATCCTCCATACAGTATAATGGGCCCCTCATAATCCGCCATACAGTATAATGGGCCCCACATAGTCCTCTACACAGTATAATGGGCCTCACATAGTCACCCATACAGTATAATGGGCCCCACATAGTCCTCTACACAGTATAATGGGCCTCACATAGTCATCCATACAGTATAATGGGCCCCACATA
The DNA here is from genome assembly GCF_046119375.1 of Phyllobates terribilis. Classification (NCBI taxonomy): domain Eukaryota; kingdom Metazoa; phylum Chordata; class Amphibia; order Anura; family Dendrobatidae; genus Phyllobates; species Phyllobates terribilis. The sequence goes on from NW_027364761.1 coordinate 126,581, forward strand.
GTCCTCCATACAGAATAATTGGCCCCGCATCTTCCTCCATACAGAATAATAGGCCCCACATAGTCCTCCATACAGAATAATGGGCCCCACATAGTCCTCTGTACAGAATAATGGGCCCCAGATAGTCATCCACCCAGAATAATGCGCCCCTCATAGTCCTCCATACATAATAATGGCCCCAAATAGTCCTCTATTCAATATAATGGGCCCCACATAGTCCTCCATACAGAATAATGGCCCCACATAGTCCTCCATACAATATAATGTGCCACCTCATAGTCCTCCATACAGTATAATGGGCCTCACACAGTCATTCATACAGAATCATGGGCCCCACATAGTCCTCCATACAGTATAATTGTCCCCACATAGTCCTCCATACAGAATAATGGGCATCACATAGTCCTCCATACAGAATAATGGACCAACTCATTGTCCTTCTTACAGTAAAATAGGCCCCACATAGTCCTCAATATTGAATAATGTGCCACCTCATAGTCCTCCATACAGAATAATTGGCCCCACATATTTTTCCATCCCGAATAATGGTCCCCACATAGTCCTCCATACAGAATAATGGGAACCACATAGTCCTCCATACAGAATAGTGGCCCAACATAGTCCTACATACAATATAATGTGCCACGTCATAGTGCTCCATACAGTATTATGGGCCCCACATAGTCCTCCATACAGAATAATAGGCCCCACATACTCCTCCATACTGAATAATAGGCCCACATAGTGCTCCATACAGTATAATAGGCCCCTCATAATCCTCCATATAGTATAATGGGCCCCTCATAATCCTCCCTACAGTATAATGGGCCTCACATAGTCACCCATTCAGTATAATGGGCCCCACATAGCCCTCCATACAGAATAATAGGCCCCACATAGTCCTCAATACTGAATAATGGGCCCACATAGTGCTCCATACAGTTTAATGTGCCACCTTATAGTCCTCCATACAGTATAATGGGCCCCACATAGTCCTCCATACAGTATAATAGGCCCCACATAGTCCTCCATACTGAATAATGGGCCCACATAGTGCTCCCTACAGTATAATGAGCCCCTCATAATCCTCCATACAGTATAATGGGCCCCTCATAATCCTCCATAAAGTATAATGGGCCTCACATAGTCAATCATACAGTATAATGAGCCCCACATAGTCCAACACACAGTATAATGGGTCTCACATAGACATCCATACAGTATAATGGGCCCCACATAGTCCTCCATATAGAATAATGGGCCCCACATCTTCCTCCATACAGAATAATAGGCCGAACATAGTCCTCCCTACTGAATAATGGGCCCACATAGTCCTCCATACAGTATAATGTGACCCACATAGTCCTCCATACAGAATAATGGGCCAACTCATTGTCCTCCATACAGAATAATGGTCCCCCACATCTTCCTCCATACAGAATAATGGGCCCTAGATAGTCCTCCATACAGAATAATGGGCCCCACATATTCCTCCATACAGAATAATGGGCCTAGTCCTCCATACAGAATAATGGCCCCACATAGTCCTCCATACAGAATAATGGGCCCCACATAGTCCTCCATACAGAATAATGGCCCCACATAGTCCACCATACAGAATAATGGGCCAACTTATTGTCCTTCATACAGTATAATGGGCCCCACATAGTCATCCACCCAGAATAATGGGCCCCAAATAGTCCTCGATAATATATAATGGGCACCACATAGTCCTCCATACAGAATAATGGCCTCACATAGTCCTCCATACAATATAATGTGCCACCTCATAGCCCTCCATACAGTATAATGGGCCTCACATAGTCCTCCATACAGAATAATGGGTCCGACATCTTCCTCCATACAGTATAATTGGCCCCACATAGCCCTCCATACAGAATAATAGGCCCCACATAGTCCTCCATACTGAATAATGGGCCCACATAGTGCTCCATACAGTATAATGAGCCCCTCATAATCCTCCATATAGTATAATGGGCCCCTCATAATCCTCCATACAGTATAATGGGCCTCACATAGTCACCCATACAGTATAATGGGCCCCACATAGTCCTCTACACAGTATAATGGGCCTCACATAGTCATCCATACAGTATAATGGGCCCACATAGTCCTCCATACAGAATAATGGGCCCCACATCTTCCTCCATACAGAATAATAGGCCCCACATAGTCCTCCATACAGAATAATGGGCCCCACATAGTCCTCCGTAGAGAATAATGGGCCCCACATAGTCATCCACCCAGAATAATGGGCCCCTCATAGTCCTCCATACAGAATAATGGCCCCAAATAATCCTCTATACAATATAATGGGCCCCACATAGTCCTCCATTCAGAATAATGGCCCCACATAGTCCTCCAAACAATATAATGTGCCACCTCATAGTCCTCCATACAGTATAATGGTCCTCACACAGTCATTCATACAGAATCATGGGCATCACATAGTCCTCCATACAGAATAATGGGCCAACTCATTGTCATTCTTACAGTAAAATAGGCCCCACATAGTCCTCAATATTGAATAATGTGCCACCTCATAGTCCTCCATACAGAATAATTGGCCCCACATATTTTTCCATACAGAATAATGGGCCCCACATAGTCCTCCATACAGAATAATGGGTCCCACATAGTCCTCCAGACAGAAAAATGGCCCCACATAGTCCTCCATACAGAATAATGGCCTAACATAGTCCTCCATACAATATAATGTGCCACCTCATAGTGCTACATACAGTATTATGGGCCCCACATAGTCCTCCATACAGAATAACAGGCCCCACATAGTGCTCTATGCAGTATAATGGGCCCCTCATAATCCTCCATACAGTATAATGGGCCCCTCATAATCCTCCCTACAGTATAATGGGCCTCACATAGTCCTCCATACAGAACAATGGGCCCCACATCTTCCTCCATACAGAATAACAGGCCCCACATAGTCCTCCATACTGAATAATGGGCCAACATAGTGCTCCATACAATATAATGGGCCCCACATAGTCCTCCATACAGAATAATGGGCCCCACATAGTCCTCCATACAGAATAATGGGCCCCACATAGTCCTCCATACAGAATAATAGGCCCCACATAGTCCTCCATACAGAATAATGGGCCAACTCATTGTCCTCCATACAGAATAATGGGCCAACTCATTGTCCTCCAAACAGAATAATGGGCCAAACATATTCCTCCATAAAGAATAATAGTCCCTAGATAGTCCTCCATACAGAATAATGGGCCCCGCATAGTCCTCCATACAGAATATTGGCCCCACATTGTCCTCCATACAGTATAATGGCCTTACATAGTCCTCCGTACAGGATAATAGGCCCCACATAGTCCTCCATACAGTATAATGGGCCTCACACAGTCATTCATACAGAATCATGGGCCCCACATAGTCCTCCATACAGTATAATGGGCCCCACATAGTCCTCCATACAGAATAATGGGCATCACATTGTTCTCCATACAGAATAATGGACCAACTCATTGTCCTTCTTACAAAAAATAGGCCCCACATAGTCCTCAATATGAAATAATGTGTCACCTCATAGTCCTCCATACAGTATAATGGGCCTCACATAGTCATCCATACAGTATAATGAGCCCCACATAGTCCTCCACATAGTATAATGGGACTCACATAGTCCTCCATACAGAATAATGGCCCCACATAGTCCCCCATACAGAATAATGGCCCCACATAGTCCTCCATGCAGAATATTGGGTGCCACATAGTCCTCCATACAGAATAATGGCCCCACACCGTCCTCCATACACAATAATGGCCCCACATAGTTTTCCATACAATATAATGTGACACCTCATAGTCCTCCATACAGTATAATTGGCCTCACAGTCATCCATACAGTATAATGGGCCCCACATAGTCCTCCATACAGAATAATGGGCACCACATATTCCTGCATACAGAATAATAGGCCCACATAGTGCTCCATACAGAATAACGTGCCACCTCATAGTCCTCCATACAGTATAATGGGCCCCACATAGTCCTCCATACTGAATAATGGGCCCAAATAGTGCTCCATACAGTATAATGGGCCCCTCATAATCCTCCATACAATATAATGTGCCACCTCATAGTCCTCCATACAGTATAACGGGCCTCACATAGTCATCCATACAGAATAATGGGCCCCACGTAGTCCTCCATACAGTATAATGGGGCTCACATAGTCCTCCATACAGATTAATCGGCACCACATAGTCCTCCATACAGAATAATGGGCCAACTTATTGTCCTTCATACATTATAATGGGCCCCACATAGTCATCCACCCAGAATAATGGGCCCCTCATAGTCCTCCATACAGAATATTGGCCCCACATAGTCCTCCATACAGAATAATAATAATAATAATAATAATAATAGTTTATTTTTATAGCGCCAACATATTCCGCAGCACTTTACAAATTTTAGGGGGGACTTATACAGACAATACAGAATAAGCATATCTCATATCGAACGGAGTGAGGGCCCTGCTCGCGAGCTTACAGTCTATGAGGAAGTGGGGGAGACACAAAAGGTAAAAAGTACATATATTGTATAATGCAGCCTTGATATACTGAATAGGATAAATAATAATACATGGACTGGTCGCCAGCCAGTATGTGTGCAGTCCTGACAGAGGCTTTTATGTGCATGGTTGGTTTGAACCCGAAGTTGAAGAAGATTTTAATATGGGGGAAAGCTGGGATGGACAGAGTGTGTTTAGGTGATACGCCAGTCTAAAGAAATGTGTTTTTAGGGTTCGCTTGAAACTGTGGGTATTGGGAATTAATCGAACTGTCCTGGGTAGTGCATTCCAGAGAATTGGCGCAGCACGCGAGAAATCTTGGAGACGGGAGTGGGAAGTTCGGATTATGGAGGATTTTAGTTTCAAGTCATTTGCAGAACGGAGGGCACGTGTAGGGTGGTAGACTGAGACAAGGGAGGAGATGTAGGGGGGTACTGAATCATGGAGCGCTTTGTGGGTAAGCGTGATAAGTTTAAAACGAACTCTATATTGGATGGGCAACCAATGCAATGACTGGCACAGGGAAGAGGCATCTGAGTAGCAGTTGGCGAGGAATATGATCCTGGCTGCTGCGTTCAGGACGGATTGGAGAGGGGAGAGTTTAGTAAGAGGGAGACCGATTAGTAGAGCGTTGCAATAGTCAAGACGAGAATGAATAAGAGCGACAGTAAGAGTTTTTGCCGAGTCAAAGGTGAGAAAAGTCCTGATTCTTGAGATGTTTTTGAGGTGTAGATGACATGAACGAGCGAGTGATTTGATGTGAGGAGTGAAAGAAAGATCTGAATCAAAAATGACCCCAAGACAGCGGGCTTGTAGCTGGGGAGTAATGGTTGAGCCACAAACGGAGATGGCAATATCGGGCACAGGTAGATTAATGGAGGGAGGAAAGACGAGTAGTTCAGTTTTTGACAGATTCAGTTTTAGGTAGAGGGAGGACATAATGTTAGACACAGCAGAAAGACAATCACTGGTCTTTTGTAGTAATGCAGGGGTGATGTCCGGAGCAGAGGTGTATAATTGGGTGTCATCAGCATAGAGATGGTACTGAAAACCGAATCTACTGATTGTTTGTCCAATAGGAGCGGTGTATAAGGAGAAAAGAAGGGGGCCTAGGACTGATCCTTGAGGAACCCCGACAGTAAGAGGAAGTAGGGAGGAGGAGGAGCCGGCAAAAGACACAGAGAAGGAGCGGTCAGAGAGATAAGAGGAGAACCAGGAGAGAACCGTGTCCTTGAGGCCAATAGTGCGGAGCATAGTGAGGAGGAGCTGGTGATCCACAGTGTCAAATGCTGCAGAGAGATCCAGGAGAATCAGCAGGGAGTAGTGACCATTAGATTTAGCTGTTAGTAGATCATTAGAGACTTTAGTGAGGGCATTTTCAGTAGAATGTAAAGAGCGGAAACCAGATTGTAAAGGGTCAAGAAGAGAGTTGTCTGAGAGATAGCGGATTAGACGGGAGTGGACCAGACGTTCCAGGAGTTTAGAGATAAAGGGAAGATTGGAAACAGGTCTGTAGTTGGCCGTGCAGTTCTGGTCGAGGGATGGTTTTTTAAGTAATGGTTGTATGCTGGCGTGTTTAAAAGAAGAGGGAAAGATACCAGATGAGAGGGAAAGGTTGAAAATTTTAGTTAGGTGAGAGGTGACAGCTGGAGCAAGGGACTGAAGGAGATGTGAGGGAATAGGGTCGCTGGTGCAGGTGGTAGGGCGAGAAGATGCAAGGAGCCTGATCACTTCATCTTCCGTGACTGGTTCGAAGTCAGAAAATGAGCAAGATACAATGTGGCGGGGGGGAGCATGCATAACATTTGGGGATTGGGAGAAAATTTCCTGTCGGATATGGTCAATTTTTTCTTTGAAATAGTTAGCCAGATCGTCAGCGCTGAGGTCGGTGGTCGGGGCCTGTGCTGTTTGATTGAGGAGAGAATGAAACGTGTCAAAGAGTCGTTTAGGATTATTGGAAAGTGAGATGATGAGGTTGTTAAAGTAGGTTTGTTTGGAGAGGTGAAGGGCAGAGTTATATGTTTTCAGCATAAATTTATAGTGGAGGAAATCTTCGGGCAGATTTGATTTTCTCCACAGCCGTTCAGCGCACCTGGAGTACCTCTGGAGAAGACGTGTTTGAGGCGTGTGCCAGGGTTGTCGCCGTCTATGCCGAATTGTTCTTTGTGTAGGAGGTGCGGCTTCATCCAGGGCGCATAGCATTATTTTGTTATAATGCTTCAATGCAGATTCGGGACATGAGAGGGAGGAGATTGGGGCCAATGATGATTGCAACCTTTTTATAAATTTCTGGGTGTTAATGGCGCGTAAATTTCTATAAGTGTGGACGGTGGGAGTGTCTTGAGTAGAGTCACAGTTCTTGACAGAGAATGAAAGAAGATTATGGTCAGAGAGTGGAAGGGGAGAGTTAGTAAAGTCATGTACTGAGCAAAGCCGGGAGAAGATCAGGTCCAATGTGTTCCCGTCCTCATGTGTAGGAGAATTAGCAAGCTGTGAGAGGCCGAAGGAGGAGGTTAATGATAAAAGATGCGTGGCAGATGGGGAAAGAGGATCGCCAATTGGGATGTTAAAGTCTCCCATGATTATCGTGGGGATGTCGCAGGATAGAAAATTTGTAAGCCAGGCAGCAAAGTGATCCAGGAATTGACGGGGGGGACCTGGGGGGCGATAGACAACCGCCACTCGCAGGGAGAAGGGCCGGTAGAGTCTGACTGTGTGGGCCTCAAAGGACGGGAAGATAAGGGAGGGTACAGGGGGGATAACCTGAAAAGTACATTTTGTTGAAAGAAGCAGACCAACACCTCCACCTGATCTGTTGTCAGGTCGCGGGGTATGAGAGAAATGTAGGCCACCATAGGAGAGAGCTGCAGCGGCGGTGGTGTCCGACTGCTGGATCCAGGTTTCAGTGAGAGCCAGAAGGTTGAGGGAATTAGAGAGGAAAAAGTCATGGATGTAAGAGAGTTTATTACAAGCTGAGCGTGCATTCCAAAGGGCACAGTTGAATGAGACAGAAGATATGCAGGGAATATTAATGAGATTAGCAGGGTTTCTGAATGTAACAGGGAAAGAGTTAGTGTTATTATTACTGGAGGGTCCTGGGTTGGGAGAAATATCACCTGCGACTAATAGAAGGAAGATACAGAGAGTGAGCAGATGATTGAGTGATTTGTGAGAGCGTTTCCTGCGTTGTATGGTGGGAATGAATGGATCTGCGTGGTATAACATTGTGAAGAGAGCATGACAACTGTACATAGGAGAAGAGAGGAGTGAGGGATTAATATGGATGAAGTGTGCCGCATTTGTGGGAGAACGGTGAATGTGGATGATTGTAGCAACCAGAGTATAAATGGCACAGATACAAATGGTGAATACTGTTTGCCAAAAAGATGACCTGGAAGCAAGTTTGTTTAATTGTCTTGCATGTCTTACCTGTCTCCTGCCCTGTCCAACTGCCATTTTCTAACTGCCAGGGCACTTTGCTAAATTATGGCACTACTGTAGTGCTGTTGATATGCGGTTATGGCCTGTTGATATATTGTGTAGTATTAATGGTAGTATCTCTATAAATTAGAATCAAAAATTCTAAAAAAATATCTGAAAAAATATCTGATTCATGACGGATAATTGGCACAAGTCCATTAACCTTCATTCAGATGCACGTGGTGGATCACTGAGGCGTCACATCACTTTTTTATATACGATATGTATATCTTTTTCTTTTTTTTTTTATTATTATTTTTTTTTTATTATTTTTTTATTTTTATTTTTTTCTTTAGTGCAGACTACCCCTCACCTCCAATATACTCCTGCAACCTATACTGTATTTATAGTCCGTAAAATGAGAAACTTTGACTTTAGGGAGAGAAACTTTTTTTTCTGCTAATATAATGAGCCGCCCCTGCTGAACACCCTCCTGCTATAGAAAGCTCAACTACGGCGAAAATTTAGGAGATTTACCCTGAATACACGTTGCCTCTGTCCCTTTTCCCAGAAGCTCATTTGCATATGTCACTGATGGAGCTCAGTGATTGGCTGACACAGTAGCTCAGTAGTTAGTGCAGCCCTGCCCACACAGAGCTTCATTGTAGTCTTCATCCTGCCGCCATAGGCCCGGGCTGCAGACAAACGGTTTATAGTGCGACAGTTATTGTAAAACTTGTTATTCATGATGGATGTGCTCTGCTCTAGGAAACGCCCCAGACATCATCCAGCAGGGGGCAGTGTTAATGCCTTCATCAGGCTCTCTTTCCCAACAGTAAGCAGTGATGGATATCTGCTCTGTCCTAATAGAAAGGGGTTGTCTAATAACTGATGCAGATGGGAGCAGAGCGACCCCATTGATTTCTGCATGATGTGATTTTTTTCTGAGAGCGGTGTACGGACACAAGGACTTACCATTGAGCCCCCACACAGCTTATGCAGGCGCTGCGTACTTCAGAGTGGTCTTTTGACCAATAGGTGCTGGGATCAGGACCTTATATCCCATTGATTGGCAGCATAAACAGCACCTATAATATATACAAATGATTGATAAATTTTTTAAGTATTTTTATTTTTTTAAGTGGGAAGGATAGATATCTTTATAGTCTCTAGCAACAGCTATGGCTCCAACACCAAGACCGAAGAAAAATGTTTTTTTTTCCTAATCTATAGGGGATTTGAAGATCCAATCTCCTGATCACTTAGATCAGGGCTTTTCAGTCTTCTTATCATTGGGGATCACTTTTTCTTATGGGGACTTTTATGTTCCGTCCCTAACCCTGCCCCCTTTTGGGCTCATCAGAAATTCTCATTTCTAGGTGGGGTTAAAATAAAACCCACTACACTTTTTGTCCAATGGGTGTCAGCACATGCTCCTTTGGGTGGGGTCTGCATCTCTGCTTTGTTCTTACATGAATGAAATAAACCATTTTCTGGTCTCCATGGGAATCAAACCCACAACCGCTATCATTGCCGGTAACAACTAAAGCTATGAGCAACAGCCTCTGCTGATATCACTGGGAGGATTTTCGATATTTGCACACTCTGAACCCACAGGCAAATGCTACTGATACATAGAGATACATCTATACATAGCAGTGTATTTTTTGTCCCTGTATTATAGAGGGAAATTAAAAGATTTTTTTCCTATAACATTACTAAAAAATAATGAAAAACAATTACAATAATGGCATTTTCATTGAGCTTTTTTAGATAATAAACATCACAAATCAGCAAATACCATGGACATATGTGTTCCTGTACCTATAACGACCCGCACAACACAGCGATCAGACGATTTATGGCAGGGATGGCAAACTCAAATACACAGATGGCCAAAATTAAAAACTTAGACAAAGTCGCAGGCTAATATTCATATTTAAAAAAATGTCTAGAATTGCAGACGTTTTTCCTTATCAAATATAATGATGATACTTTTCTTAAAGGGGTTGTGCCACGAACAAAGTACATTTAATTAATAGATCTTAGAATAAAACACAATCACAAAAAGGGCATACTGGAATAATATAATGTTATGTAAGAGCAGTAAAAAGCAAATGGCCCAATGGCCTAATTTAAATATGTAATAACAAAGGATAAAAAACTTTGACTTAATAAATAACAAAGATAATAAAGTATGATGCAAAAAAAGTGCCTCCCAAACACAGTATGATACCATCACAGTGATTTCCTCCATGGTAACCCTCCACACACACGATATGATGACCCTACTGTGACCCCAACACAATATGATGCCGCAACTGTGATCCCCACAAAGCCCTCCATACAGTATAATGGGCCCCATTGAGTCCTCCATACAGAATAATGGGCCTCACATAGCCCTCCATACAGAATAATAGGCCCCACATAGTCCTCAATACTGAATAATGGGCCCACATAGTGCTCCATACAAGTCTCTTTCACACGTACCGGAGACACTGACACACATAGACCCATTCAAATTAATGGGTCTGCGCACATGTCAATGTGTTTCCACAGACCGTGTGTCCATGGGCAAAACATGCTGACATGTCCGTTTTTGGATGACAGCAGCACGGATCACAAGTACCCATTCAAGTCAATGGGTCCGTGTAAACACATACCGCACACAGATGCCATCTGTGTGACACGTACCGGCGCCTGGGAATCAGCAGTACAGTTAGCGCTGTTCCCAAGCACCGGGTTCTGAATGCTGCCCTCATCACGATTCCCTGGCAATGCTGCGATCAGCACCAGCAGGGGACCATGATGAGAGTAGTAGTGTCTGCTCCTCCAGTGTCCGACTGTCAGAATAAGAATAAAATAAAAACTCCTTATACTCACCTGTTCTACTGTAAGTGTCCACCGCTGTAATCCATGTGACCGCTCAGCAGAGGAGCTGGTGAGAATGAGCCGCTGCAGTGAGCAGGCCGCGGAGCTGCGCTTCACTCAGTTAGTGCCAGGACACCGCTTATTGAGCACAGTTCTGGGGCCAGCTTGCTGCAGGAGTCATTCTCCCCGGCTCCTCTGCCTGAGCGGCCGTATGGATTACTGCGGTGGACACTTAAGACAGGTGAGAATAAGGATTTTTTATTCTATTCTTATTCTTACAGTCGGACACTGCGGGAGCAGACACTACTACTCTCATCATGGTCCCTGCTGGTGCTGATCGCAGCGCTGGCAGGGAACCATAATGAGAGCAGCGTTTAGCACCCAGCGCTTGGTAACAGCGCTGACTGTACCACTGATTTCCAAGCGCCGGTACGTTTGCTCCTGATGCGGCGCACAGCTGCTACATGTGTGCCACAAATGGACATTGATATCTCCTGTATGGGTTTTCCCAGTACCAGAAATATCCGGACGTGTGAAACCGGCCTTAGTCTGACTGATTAGTAGGGGGCGTGACCACTTAACATGCCTAGGGCAGCATGAATGCCAAATACGGCCCTGCTGCTGACCATCTTATTGTTAGGCTGCCTGCAGGTGTTTTATAAATTAGCCAGTAGGGCAGCATTGATTCTCCAATATAGAAAAAGGCTTGGATGGTGATATACTCAGCTTCTAGCGTTCCTGTAGATCCAGTGCAGATCACTATGGAGGTCTGCACCAGCTCTGAAAACGATGCTTGCGCCATTCGTAAGTAGAAGGACTGCTACAACCTGTGATTGGCCACAGTGGTCAGGTGATGAGAAGAGCACGTCATCATATGTTTCACTAATGGTGGGCTCTGCTAGTCACTTGCCTGCTGCTAAGGCTGTGTGCCCACAATGCAGAAATGCTCCGGATTTTTCCTGAGCGTTTCTGCATCTCCCTGGCAGAAAAAACGCATGCGGATTGTACATGCAGATTGTACATGCGGATTGTGCATGCGGATTGTACATGCGGATTGTGCATGCGGATTGTGCATGCGGATTGTGTATGCAGATTGTGCATGCGTTTTTCCTGCCAGGGACATGCGGATGTAAAAAGTGTTCTTCACTTGCATTTCCGCATGCGGGTTGACAAGCGCTTTCCAAGCGATTTTAGCATCACTTGGAAAGTGCTTGTCAACTTGGTCACACTAAATAAATCCATGCAAACAGCATGGATTTATATAGTGTGAGCCGAGAGAATGGTTAAAAATAAAAAAATAAATCAATACTTAACTTCCGATGGCCCCCGCAGTCTTGCTTCGCTCCGTCCTGGCTGCCGGCAGATCATGGTACACTGAAGGACCTGCCGACGTCAGCATCGCGTGACCCGTCACATGACTATGACGTCAGCGCAGGTCTTTCAGTCCACCGCGATCTGCCGGCATGGGAGGACGAGCGCAGCGGGGGCCATCAGAAGGTAAATATAACATTTATTTTTTATTTTATTCTTTTTTTCACAGGTTCTATGGTACCCGGGTTCGAAGGAGAGTCTCCTGTCCTCCACACCCGGGTACCATCCGCGCATTGGAACGCATGGATTCTGCATGTACAGATGCAGTGATGCGGATTCCATGCGTTCCAATGCAAGTCAATGGCGGCGAAAACGCAGCGCTTCCGCAAAATAATGCGGATTATCATTGGGGAACATGGCAGACCTTCTACCATGCGTTTTTTAAGCATTTCTGCAGCATTTTTGCCGCTGCGGAAACTCTTAAAAAACGCATCGTGGGCACACAGCCTAACAATCACAGACTGAAGTGATTTTGCTACTTCTTGAAAGAGCAGGCATTGCAGTCAGAGCCAGTAGAGACCTCTATTGCAACCTGCACTAGATCAGTGTCTGCACCGAAAGGTGAGTTTAAGGCCACGTGCACACGTTGAGTGTTTGGTCAGTATTTTATCTCAGAATTTGTAATCCAAAACCAGGAGTGGGTGATAAATACAGAAGTGGTGACGAGTTTCTATTATACTTTTCCTCATTGTTTCACTCCTGGTTTTGGCTTACAAATACTGAGATAAAATACTGACCAAATACTGAACGTGTGCACGTGGCCTAATGCCATTTTTTATATTAAGCCCATCTGTGAGTTAAAAATGTTTTTTCCTATATTGCGCAACCTCTTTAAGATTATACCTTAATGGGGTTGTTCAGCCGAGTGCAATTTGCCAAACCTTAAAAGCGAGTAATATACACAGTGTTAGGCTATGCATGAGTTTTTTTGAGATGTTAAAAAACAACAGCTTTTTCAAGGGTAAATTGCTCAGCAAAGTATTCTCTTTTCCTTTTGGTTTTAGAAGATTTTTTTTCCTAAAGCATTATTTCCTGCCTTCAGATTGGACAGTGCCTAGTTTGGTGCAGTTTCCATCAGGACACACTTCAAAGAAGTGACATGTAGTTTATTTTTTTAGACCAGGATTTTTTTTTAATTTTTTAGAAAAAAAATCTCATTATCAGCAAAGTGGATTTGCCACAGAAATGAATAGGGAGAGTTTTCCAAGTGTTTTTGAAAAGGTTTTTGATGGGAATTTTGGAAAGCAAAAGCAAAAAAAAGCTCCTAAATAAATTCTGCTTGTATATAGAATTAGGGTTTGAGTCTGCTTGCCAATTTGAATAGTCGTCACTTGACCACAAGTTAGCGATTTGTATCCTTATGTCACATGCCAACTAGTTTCTTTTCCTGCCACTCTCAATAGAACACTGAGAGAAGCAGATGAGAATCTAGTCGGCATGTGAGTGCAGCTAAGCAAATCCCATACTTGGGGTCACATGGCGACCACTTGAATTGGCAAGAATATTACACACTATTAGGACTCAATTAACTGCAGTGCTTGCCAAAAATGTTGGGAACCTGACAACTGATACATGCTGCCCAATCCTAGGGTAACCTGCATGTATCAGTCACTGGCTGTAAGATTTCAGCAATCTTTGTTTGACCTGAAACACTGCAGCATTTCAGGGAAAAAGATACTTAAAAAGCCACCTGGACTGAGCTGCACATGTGACTAGTCAGAAAGGCGGGTCCCTGGCAGCTCATCCCTGCCTGCTCCCCTTGAGTGACTGGTCTCTCTCTATGCATGCACACAGGGGACTGGCCTTCTCGACTAGTCACTGCGTGGCTTGGTCCTTGACAACTTTTAAAGTAAATGCTGTGGCGTTTCAGAGTCAAACATACCTGGCTGTGATAATACAGCCAGTGACTGATACACGCATGGTATCTGTGGACCGGGCAGCATGTATCAGCTGTCAGGTTCCCTTTAAGGACAGGAACAATGAATTTTCAGATAAGTGTTTTAATACCATAGATGGTCCATATTGAACAAGGACTACTTATGGCTGATGTCATCATTTTACTGCTTTTAAAGCCTTTAAAGAAGAGTGGACCAAAAATTCATTTCATAAAAGCTTTAACCGATGAAGTAAAAACCTTCAATGAATTAACCTTGAAAACTGAAATGAAGTCTTTTAAAAGATTCCAAGTATGGACACCTGTCCTGTCTCATGTATATGAATACACCGTCTCAACAATACAGACAGCAATCTAAGGGATTTTCAAGTGATTCTATAAAATGTGTTGAATATAGAGTTTAGGTGACTTTTATCTAACTTTCAATGCCCATTTAACGCTATCAGAAACGTTCAGCACATGGATCCATATGTATTTTAACTCTTCTTATGCTCTCCTCTAGGTTGTCAACCAGATCTCCAATGTTTTACCAAGGATTTGTTAGGTCTTCTAATGTGATTCTTCCTTTGAGAGTACATTCTTGTTTCCCTCCCGCGCTCTTCGCAGCTCCCTTCAGTCAGATAGAATACAGTAGTTAGACTGGATCCAGCTTTGTTCAGGTAGTTATTGCAGCTTTTATCTCACAAGCGACCATTTTAACTCACGGTGAGACAAAATGGGTTCACAGTCATCAATGCTTTTCCCCATTCTTTTCATAAAAGTACACTATTATACTAAACTAATTGATCAAATAATAGGAGGACAATTTTGTGAAAAATGTTTCTGAAAAAGTCATGAAAAGCTACCTTGCTGATAATCTCTGCGGGAAGCTAATGGCATAGTGCTCTTATGATTACTAAGAGAAACACACAATTCTGTTACTGACATGTAATGGATTCTGACGGATTGCCAAGGGCAGTGTCACACTCTGCTGTGCACTCGTTCTAGAAATGTTGCCCACTTTGCTAGTGTCAGTTAATGGTTACAGTATGTGTAGGAGACAATTGTCGGAGCTTTGGTATTGGTTTGGCATTATACAATAAAAGCATAAAGAAGAGGGCAAGCAGTGATCTATGGACGATGCCCTCCCAACAGTTCCCAGCATCGACTGAAAATATAATCTCTTAGTGGTGGGCAATTAATATTCCCGCGGGGCCACATGAGAGACAGTTACTATTCTGGATGCCGAACCAGAAGTCTAAAATTAATTCTGCTCAATATTAATATTAACATATTAATTATAATTATTATATTATATTAATATTAATTGTATCACTTAATATTGAGCAGAATTAAGTATGCTGACACCCTCCCATATACCATATGAGCCTGCACACAGCCCCATATATACAGTATGAGCCCCCACACAGCCTCCTACATACAGTGTAAGCAGGTGACCAGATGCAACGCGCAGGGACAAGGTGGAAGTACCCAATGAAACTGCTTGTGTCCCTAATGTGGCTGGAAATTGTGGTAACTATAGCAATGGTACATAATAGTGTTGAGCGAGCATGCTCGACACTGCTTGGTACTCGCCCGAGCATCACGCTACTTGGGATGTTCAGCGAGCACCGAGCATTTCCGGGTTACTCGGGCGGGAGCTCGGGTCTCGGCGCTGCACTTTTGGCGCTCTTTACAGAGCCAATGAACATGCAGGGATTGCCAGCCAGTCACTGTAATGTCGCAGCCATGTTGTTTGTGGGCATTACAGTGATTGGCTGACCGCACAGCGTCACCTCGAGTATTTAAAACAGGGCGCCGCCATCTTGGACACAGTCGCTCCGGATCAGACAGTGTAGGAACAGCGCTGCTGATTTAGGGAGAGATATATCCTGCGAAATAGTTAGTGTAGGGTCTGTAAAGGCTGCCAGATCAAACAAACAGTCCTTCTCAGGACTAATATCCATCCCAGATACCAGGCAGGCAGGCTGTATAGGAGACGCAGTGTTTATACCAGCAAACGCTGCATTACAGTCCTGTGTGCTCCTGTTGCTGAAATTGATGGACTTAGCTCCAGGTCTCGGGGGCCAGGAAAAATCCTTTTTTTTTTCATCTAAATCCTCTTTTTTTTTCCTCCTTCACACTGTACAAATACCCGTCTTATTAACCTTTTGGTGTGTCCCCCCCCCAAAAAAAAAAAAAGTGTGTCTCTGATTTTTCAGACACAAATATATCTGTTGAAAATAGTGTGGTGTAGGCCCGAGAAATACAAGTGTGGTTTTGCAGTTCCACGGTTCAAACCTCTGTATTATCCACTTTTGGGCCATTTATATCTAAAAAAAAAAGTTTGAGTGTATCGCTCACTGTTCAGCTGCAAATATATATATTTAAAAAAGTCTAGTATACCCCAGTAAACAATAACTGTGGTTTTGCCATTCCACGGTAAAAAATCTCTATTATCCAGCTTTTGGTATTTTTTCCGTAAACAGTAATAGTTTCTCCCTGATTGTTCAGATTGTTTAAAAGAGTCGGGTGTAGGCCAGAGAAACAGAACTGTGGTTTTCCTCTTCCACGGTTCTAATCTACTTTTTATTACCCTTTTTCCATTGATAGTGCGAGTGTCAGCTATTTTACTTCCTTTACAATGGGCAAGGCGCGTGGCAAGGGCATGGAACTGGACATTCTGGTGATGGTGCGTGCAGAGGACGGGGCCGTGGCCAAGGTGAAAATGTGCCACAACCAACAGCCACATCTTCTC
Organism: Phyllobates terribilis; assembly: GCF_046119375.1. Lineage (NCBI taxonomy): Eukaryota > Metazoa > Chordata > Amphibia > Anura > Dendrobatidae > Phyllobates > Phyllobates terribilis. The sequence goes on from NW_027364761.1 coordinate 143,450, forward strand.
GCTCCCACTTCTTGACCGAATTACTAGGGAAGCACAGAACAACACCAGTATTGTGAACTGATCAGTGCGAACAGGTTATTAATTGGATAGCAGATAATACTTCCAGTTACCTGCGCACCACCACCTCCGGTCTGTCTTCCACATGGTCAACTCTTAGAAGCCGTGAGTCTCGACCGCATACTCCTCCTCACCCTGATGCTCCTTCCTCCCACCATGCCGAGTGTCGTCAGACAGCAACTGATCCCACACTTGGACACTCTGAAGAGCTGTTCACTGGTCCATTTCCAGATTTGTGCCCCTCTCCTGCTCCGCTTGAAGTGGTGGAAGAGGAGATCCCATGTAGCGATGCCCAAATATTTGAACAGCCACGGCCACAGGAAGTCGACGCTGGCAATTTGTCACAAGAGGTGGACGATGACGAGACACAATTGCCAGGAAGTGAGGAGGATCGTGGTGTGCAAGTGGAAGAGGAGGAGGTGGTGGATGATCTAGTAACTGACCCAACGTGGCAGGAGGGCATGCAGAGCGAGGCCAGCAGCACACAGGGTGAGGGAGGCAGAGTACCCCAACAGGCAGGAAGAAGCAGTGTGGTGGCCGCACACAGAAGGCGGGCAACAGTTTCCCGTAACACCAACATGAGGGACGTTGCCAGTACAACCGGTAGGTCTTCCAGAGTCTGGAATTTTTTTAAAGACTCTGCTGATAACCCCAAAAAGGCCATTTGTACCACCTGCCATGCCAGCATCAGCAGGGGTGACAAAACTACCAGCCTGACCACCACCAGCATGATCAGGCACATGGCAGCAAAGCACCCGACTTTATGGGGCGAACCCCAGGGTCCACAACCCATGTCAGCGGGTGTCTCCACTGCTTCTTCCACTGTTGTGCATGCAAGGCAATCCCCTGTCCATACTGCATGCAAAGATGCCCCCTCCTCTCAGTCTTCACTTGTTATGGCAGTTTCTCAAGAAACAGCATCAACGTCCACCTCCACGTCCCACCGCAGCGTTCAATTGTCCATATCCCAGACCTTTGAATGAAAGCGGAAATTCGCAGCTAACGCCCCACAGGCCACAGTCCTAAATTCGCACATTTCATGACTGCTTGCGTTGGAAATGCTGCCTTTTAGGCTGGTGGAGACGGAATCCTTCCACAACCGTATGGCGGTGGCCGTCCCTCGGTATTCGGTCCCCAGCCGACACTATTTTGCCCTGTGTGCCATCCCCACATTACACAAGCACGTGTCCCAAAACATCTGCCGTGCCCTCAACAACGCAGTTACTGGGAGAGTCCACCTGACAACGGACAGGTGGACAAGTGCTTGTGGCCAGGGACGGTACATCTCCCTGACGGCACACTGGGTAAACATAGTGGAAGCCGGGACCCAGTCGGACCTTGGGACGGAACACATCCTCCCCACACCGAGGATTGCGGGCCCTATGTCAGTCAGAGTTGCCCCCACAGTGTACAGCTCCTACGCATCATTCTCCTCCTCCTCCTCCTCCTCATGTTCAGCCTCCATCTCAGATATCACCACATCAGTTACAAGCTGGAAGCACTTCAGTACTGCCTCCGCCAAGCGGCAACAGGCTGTGCTGAAACTCATAAGCTTAGGTGAGAAACCTCACACTGCTTGTGAGTTATGGACAGCTGTGAAAGAGCAGGCAGATCTGTGGCTGAGACCGCTGAACCTACATCCAGGCATGGTCGTGTGTGACAATGGCCGTAACCTGGTGGCGGCTCTGAGGCGAGGCGAGATCACACACGTACCATGCCTGACTCATGTGCTTAACCTCGTGGTTCAGCGGTTTCTTAAATCGTTCCCCGAGTTGCCAGATCTGCTCGTCAAAGTACGCCGCCTGTCAACTCATTTTCGCAAGTCGGCTACAGCTTCCGCCGCCCTTGCAGCTTCCGGCACACCGACTGGTGTGTGATGTTCCCACACATTGGAACTCTAGCCCCCACAGAAGAGAGCAGTTGTGGAATACCAGCTGCAACAAGGCCGTCGATATTTAGGTCTGACTCCACACATAAGACCTCAGGAGTGGACCTGGATGTCTGACATATGTACCATCCTGACAAACTTTGAGGATTCCACCAAGCTGGTGAGTGGCGATGACGCCATCATTAGCGTCAGCATTCCACTTGTCTGTCTTTTGCAATGCTCTCTGCAGAGAATTAAAGAGGAGGCATTGCAGCCAGAGTATGATGAGATGGATCAAGAAGCCGTAGCGGGCGATTACACACAGCCCAGCCTCATCTCATCCCAACGTGCATTGAGGGACAATGAGGGAGAGGAGGAGGAAGGAACAGGAGCTGGTATCATGCGCTGTAGACGGTAGTACCTGTACAACTGTCATGCCGTCGGTTCAGCGTGGGTGGCCTGAGGGGAGGGAGGAAGAGGAGGAGGAAGAACAGGAGCTGGTATCATGCGCTGTAAACGGTAGTACCTGTACAACGGTCATGCTGTCCGTTCAGCGTGGGGGGCCTGAGGGGAGGGAGGAGGAGGAATAAGAACAGGAGCTGGTATCATGCGCTGTAGACGGTAGTGCCTGTACAACTGTCATGCCGTCGGTTCAGCGTGGGTGGCCTGAGGGGAGGGAGGAGGAAGAAGATCAGGAGCTGGTATCATGCGCTGTAGACGGTAGTACCTGTACAACTGTCATGCCGTCGGTTCAGCGTGGGTGGCCTGAGGGGAGGGAGGAGGAGGAAGAACAGGAGCTGGTATCATGCGCTGTAGACGGTATTACCTGTACAACTGTCATGCCGTCGGTTCAGCGTGGGTGGCCTGAGGGGAGGGAGGAGGAGGAGGAGGAAGAACAGGAGCTGGTATCATGCGCTGTAGACGGTAGTACCTGTACAACTGTCATACAGTCGGTTCAGCGTGGGTGGCCTGAGGACAGGGGGGAGGAGGAGACCATGGTCAGTCGTCATCTTGGTGAGGACACGGAAGTCTTGCCCGTTACCAGTCTGGCACGCATGGCTGACTTTATGTTACGCTGCCTTAACCGTGACCCTTGCGTTGTCAAAATATTGGGTGACAGTCATTACTGGTTGGTGACACTTTTAGACCCCCGCTACAAGGAGAACTTTCACTCTCTTATTCCTGAGGTGGAAAGGTCTACAAAAATGTGGCAGTACCAGAAGGCCCTTGCTGCAGAACTATTAAAAAAATTCCCATTTGAACACGCTTGCGGCAGAGGTCACAGTTCGTTGACCAACCAAGGCGTAAAAGCGAAAGAGAGGCAACTCCAATCCAGCAGAGGCAGGGGAACACTGTCAACGTTCTGGGACAGTTTTCTCAGACACGCCAAGCTTACAGGCCCTGAGGCGCGGGGTACTCTCACAAAGAGTGGAAAGTTTCAAAAGATGGTGAGGGAGTACCTTGCCGACCGTACCAGCGTTCTCTGTGATTCCTCTGTGCCTTGTAATTATTGGGTATCCAAGCTGGACACTTGGAATGAACTCGCTCTGTACACCTTGGAGGTCCTGGCCTGCCCTGCCGCTAGCATGTTATCGGAGCGTGTTTTTAGTGCCGCTGGGAGAATCATAACTGATAAGCGCATTCACCTGTCAACTGACAATGCTGACAAGCTGACTCTTATCAAAATGAACAAGGGCTGGATTGGGCCAGACTTCTCATCACCACCAAATGACAGCAGAGTAACAAAGTCAAATCCACTGTGTTATTTCGGGAGGTGTAATCACATGCACTGCTTCACACCCACACATGGGTATACGCTTCCTCATTTCGGCTGTTTTATGTTCTTCTCCTTATCCTCAGCCTCCACCACCACTATACCACCAGGGTGACCGTGGTCCATGTTGCCATTATTGAAAGTTCCTCCGTCCTTATTTTTGTCAGCTTTTGCTTGGAAGGCATAAGCAAAGACTGTGGGAGACCCACTCCCCAATAATGGGAATAATATTTTTAAGATGCTGTACTGTATGGCTCTTGTAAGGGGCATTAAAAGCATCTTGCTAAGCTACTGGGACCTCCACCACTTTTCCGAGGGGCAGTAAAACCATCTTGTTAAGCTACTGGGACCTCCACGTCTCTTCCAAGGGGCATTCAAACCGTCTTGTTAAGCTACTGCGACCTCCACCACTTTTCCAAGGGGCATTAAAACCATCTTGTTAAGCTACTGTGACCTCCACCACTTTTCCAAGGAGCATTAAAACCGTCTTGTTAAGCTACTGGGACCTCCACCACTTTTCCAAGGGGCATTAAAACCATCTTGTTAAGCTACTGGGACCTCCACGTCTCTTCAAAGGGGCATTCAAACCGTCTTGTTAAGCTACTGCGACCCCCACCACTTTTCCAAGGGGCATTAAAACTGTCTTGTTAAGCTACTGTGACCTCCACATCTCTTCCAAGGGGCATTCAAACCATCTTGTTAAGCTACTGCGACCTGCACCACTTTTCCAAGGGGCATTAAACCGTCTTGTTAAACCACTCTGAACTCCACAGCTCTTCCAAGGGTCATTGAAATGTTGTTTTTAATTAACTCTAACCTCCACGACTCTTCGAACGGGCATTGCATTTCCTCCTAATTTTTGGCAGCTTTTGCTTGGAAGGCATAAGCAAAGACTATGGGAGACACACTCCTCAATAATGGGAATAATGTTTGTAATATGCTGTACTGAATGGCTCTTGTAAGGGGCATTGCAAGTTCCTCCGTCCTAATTTTTGGCAGCTTTTGCTTGGAAGGCATAAGCAAAGACAATGGGAGACACACTCCCCAATAATGGGAATAATGTTTGTAATATGCTATACTGCATGGCTCTTGTAAGGGGCCTTAAAACCGTCTTGTTAAGCTACTGTGACCTCCACGTTTCTTCCACGGGGCATTCAAACCGTCTTGTTAAGCTACTGGGACCGCCACGTCTTTTCCAAGGGGCATTAAAACCGTCTTGTTAAGCTACTGTAACCTGCACGACTCTTCCAACGGGCATTGCATTTCCTCCTAATTTTAGTCAGCTTTTGCTTTTCAATGCAAAGGCGAAAACTAAGGGAGAACCACTCCCCAATAATGAGTAGAAGGTTTTTAGTATGCTGTAATCCACATCTGTTTCAAGGGGCATTGCAGCTCCTCATAATTTTTGGAAAGCCTTCCATTCACTGCTTAGGCCAACAGTGTACAGGAGACCCAGTTGCTATAAATGGAAAAAAAACAGTTTAGTTAAGGCCCTCTGACCTCCATGTCATTTCCAAGGGGCATTGGAGTGCCTCAAAATATTTGGTAGGCATTGCACTCACTGTATGCCCTATAACTGTGTAGCCGAACTGCTCCTTTTGTTACAGAAACATATCCTACAAGACATATGTGGTTGACTGGCCTGATATTGATGTGAATGGTCCCTGTTCCTCCTGCTGTTCCTCCTTTGCCACCACCTCATCCATCATTTATCACCTGAAGCTTTGTTTTAACAGGAGTCATAGAACTGGGATAGTAGCAGGAAAACATCCAGCAATCCTCGGAGGAGGTAGGATATGCGCCAAAACGCTGACCACCTCAGGCCTAGCCGCTACTACATACATGCGCTTGCATTCCAAGAAAACAAAGCATATGCTAACTTCTATCATCATCATCATGCTCCTCACCTTGGCACTCTCAACTCCCCTGATGGAGAAGCCAGGGCCCACCGGAGGAGTCTGGTTCTCTGGTGGGCTCGTCCAATGCTGCCCTAAAGCAGGCCGGGCTAAGAAAAGTGTGTGGGGGGAAGTTGACAGGAGAAATAGGGGCGGCTGGGGACCGTGTGTGGACACCCGGTCGCGGGGCGGCTGGGGACCGAGTATGGACACCCAGCCACCCCCTGGCGGCTGGGGACCGAGTGTGGACACCCGGCCGCCCCCTGGCGGTTGGGGACCGAGTGTGGACACCCGGCCGCCGAGCGGCTGGGGACTAAGTATGGATACCAGGCCGCCAACGCAGCCATGACGTGGTGGCCAGATTCCGCCTCCACATGCCTAAAAGGCCCAATTTCAAGTGCAAGCAAGCAGTATAGTATTGCACCCTGGGGTGGGGGGGGGAGTTGGGTGGTTGGCTGCATATTTGCGCTTGCATTGCAAGGAATGGAGGAGGTACAATTGAACACTGCCCTGGACAAGAACTTGCACGGGGATAGTTGCAAGTCAGCATCTTCTGATGCTGCCAGGATGACTTCTGATGGACACACTTTTAGGCAGTGACCTGGGTGTCAGAGATGCTTCCAGGGGTCTTCCCCATGCTGTTCCCATGTCTTTTCAGCACTGTATGCATGTGTCACACAGCACATGGCCAGATAAGGTTGTAAAATGTTAAAATGACATTTCCCGGTGAATGCATTTGTCATGGTTGAAAGCAATACAAAAGTGCAAAAAGGCATAAAAAAATGCTACTTGTGAACATAGCCCAAGGTGTGGAGGAGTATTTTTGTTTTTGGTTATTTATTTTACCTTTTACACAAGTCTTTACCCTAGAAAGGAACTTCCTTAACATATTTCACAGAAAAGCAGTTTCAGTTTCGTTTGTGAACGTTTTATTGTGTGCCCTTAAAAATGGGTTATACCTCTGACCACGTTGTTGACAGCAGTGACCTGGGGGTCAGAAATGCTTCCTGGGGCGATCCCCATGCTGTCCCCATGTCATATGAGCACTGTCACTATCGTTTTGGGCACTTGTTAGGCTTTTAAAAGACTGCCGGGGGTGCTGCCGCAAAAATGCTTGGGTCTCCCATAGACTAACATTGGGCTCGTTGCTCGGGTCGAGCACCCGAGTATCACGGCGAGCTCGGCCCGAGCTTCGAGCACCCGAGCATTTTAGTGCTTGCTCAACACTAGTAAATAATGAATAACAGGGTAATTACAGCATGAAATATACAATATCAATCATATAATGAATCCTCAGGTCCACTCTATTATAACAGTCTCTTCTTATATACAGTATTTGTATAGTCTTCTAGCAGGCATGGTGTTCCCGATAACGAGAGTCACTGTACTGTTTCTTCCTCTAGCACAGGCATTAGCGGGCGTTTCCAGTTCTTCCCTCTAATCCGCAAGAACTCCTGACAAAGTCTAGCAAGGCTCACTGGGCCTCCTTCACTTCTCCCTTTCTGTTGCACTGGCCTAGGCCGACCGCTGTACCGTACGTCAGTGCTGGAAGCAACGGCCCAGCTCACTCGCGCCTCCTGTTGACACAGGTGTGCACCCCCAAGCGTAGTTTCCTCAAAATCTTCAGGTATTGACCAACGGCGGATGTCTATCGTACCCGGTGGGATGAGGGCTGGGCCTCGGCTTTTGACTTGCGTCGTCTGGGCTCCGGTTCTTGGGTCTGATCTTTAGGACTTGAAACTTGCCTTGGGCAGGTCTGGTCTTTGGGCCTTGACTGGCATCATCTGGATTCCGGGGCTTGTCTGGGACTGCCTAGGTCTTGCTTCCAGACGCGCCACAAGGTTCGCGCTTCCTGTAACGGCCCGGCACCCTGCCCTCAGCATCTCCCAAGACACACATCCTGTCCATCCCTTCTCTAGGCGCCAAATTTCCTCCTGTTTTGGAGTGCTGTCCTTTTATACCCGGGAACTGCATCATCAAGGTCACCAGATCGGGTGCTCCATCTAAACTCAGCCCTCCTGAAACTCTCCCTCTTCTGGTCTGTCCCGCAGGGTCCCGTTTGGACAGTAGATAGCAGTCCTCATTCACAAATGCTACACAGCGCTGGGGATTCTCATCCTTGATGTCACACCCTCTTACAACAGTATGAGCCCTCAAATAGCCACTGTATACAGACACTCTTCCCATATAAATATGAAAAAGAAAACTACACAAACTCAATTCGTTCCCACTCCCCCAACGCTCTGTTAAGATCTTTGGTGCACTCACACTCTGCAAAGCAGATGCGATGTAGTGACGTCATTACTAGTGTAGAGCAAGCATGCTCGACACTGCTCAGTACTCGCCCGAGCATCTCACTACTCGGGATGTTCGGCGAGCACAGAGCATTTTCGGTTAACTCGGGCGGGAGCTCAGGTCTCCGCCCTGCACGTTTGGCGCTCTTTACAGAGCCAGTGAACATGCAGGGATTGCCAGCCAGTCACTGTAATGCCGCAGCCATGTTGGTTGTGGGCATTACATTGATTGGCTGGCCGCACAGCGTCACCTCGGGTATTTAAAACCGGGCGCCGTCATCTTGGACACAGTCGCTCCGGATCAGACGGTGTAGGGAGAGTGCTGCTGAGCTAGGGAGAGATTTAAACTGCGAAATAGGTAGTGTAGGGCCTCTAAAGCCTGCAAAAATCGTCTTATTAACCTTTTGGTATTTCCCCCCCAAAAAAAAAGTTGAGTGTGTCTGTGAGTGTTCAGACACAAATAAATCTGTTTAAACGAATCTGGTGTAGGCCAGATAACTAAAACTGTGGTTTTGCAGTTCCACGGTTCAAATCTCTGTGTTATCCACTTTTTTGCCTTTTTTTCATAAAAAAAAAAGTTTGAGTGTCTGGCTGACTGTTCAGACACAAATATATCTGTTTAAAAGATTCTGGTGTAGGCCAGAGAACTAGAACTGTGGTTTTTCTCTTCCACAGTTCAAATCTCCTTTTTATTACCCTTTTGCCATTGATAGTGCAAGTGTAAGCTATTTTACTTCATTTACAATGGGCAAGGTGCGTGGCAAGGGACGTGGAACTGAACGTTCTGGTGATGGTGCGTGCAGAGGACGGGGCCGTGGCCAAGGTGAAAATGTGTCACAACCAACAGCCACATCTTCTCGCTCCCAGTTCTTGACCGAATTACTAGGGAAACACACAACAGCACCACTATTGCCAATTGATCAGTGTGAACAGGTTATTAATTGGACAGCAGATAATACTTCCAGTCACCTGGGCACCACCACCTCCGGTCTGTCTTCCACATGGTCAAGTGTTAGTAGCCGTGAGTATCAACTGCATACTCCTCTTCACTCTGATGCACCTTCCTCCCACCATGCTGAGTGTCGTCAGACAGCAACTGATCCCACACTTGGACACTCTGAAGAGCTGTTCACTGGTCCATTTCCATATTTGGGCCCCTCGTCTGCTGCGCTTTAAGTGGTGGAAGAGGAGATCCCATGTAGCGATGGCCAACTATTTGAACAGCTATGGCCACAGGAAGGCGACGCTGGCAATTTGTCACAAGAGGTGGACGATGACGAGACACAATTGCCACGAAGTGAGGAGGACCGTGGTGCGGAAGTGGAAGAGGAGGAGGTGGTGGATGATCTAGTAACTGACCCAACGTGGCAGGAGGACACGCAGAGCGAGGCCAGCAGCTCACAGGGGGAGGGAGGCAGAGTACCATAACAGGCAGAAGAAGCAGTGTGGTGGCCGCAGACAGAAGGCGGGCAACCATTCCCCGTAACAGCAACACGAGGGACGTTTCCAGTACAATCGGTAGGTCTTCCAGAGTCTGGAATTTTTTTAAAGACTCTGCTGATAACCCCAAAAAGGCCATTTGTATCACCTGCCATGCCAGCATCAGCAGGGGTGACAAAACTACCAGCCTAACCACCACCAGCATGATCAGGCACATGTCAGCCAAGCACCCGACTTTGTGGGGCGAACCCCAGGGTCCACGACCTGTGTCAGTGGGTGTCACCACTGCTTCTTCCGCTGTTGTGCATGTAAGAGAACCCCCTGTTGTGCGTGCAAGGCAATCCCCTCTCCATACTGCATACTCAGTCTTCACTTGTTATGGCAGTTTCTCAAGAAACAGCATCAACGTCCACGTCCCACCGCAGCGTTCAATTGTCCATATCCCAGACCTTTGAACGAAAGCGCAAATTCGCAGCCAACGCCCCACAGGTCACAGTCCTAAATTCGCACATTTCACAACTACTTGCGTTGGAAATGCTGCCTTTTAGGCTGGTGGAGACGGAATCCTTCCGCAACCTTATGGCGGCGGCCGTCCCTCGGTACTCGGTCCCCAGCCAACACTATTTTGCCCGGTGTGCCATCCCCACACTACACAAGCACGTGTCCCAAAACATCTGCCGTGCCCTCAACAACACAGTTACTGGGAGAGTCCACCTGACAACGGACAAGTGCTTGTGGCCAGGGACGGTACATCTCCCTGACGGCACACTGGGTAAACATAGTGGAAGCCGGGACCCAGTCGGACCTTGGGACGGAACACATCCTCCCCACACCGAGGATTGTGGGCCCTATGTCAGTCAGAGTTAAGGACCTCTGACCTCCATGTCATTTCCAAGGGGCATTAAAACCGTCTTATTAAGCTACTGCGACCTCCACCACTTTTCCCAGGGGCATTGATATTGTCTTTTTATTCCACTGCGACCTCCACGTCTCTTCCAAGGGGTATTAAAACCGTCTTGTTAAGCTACTGCGACCACCACTTTTCCCAGGGGAATTGATACTGTCTTTTTATTCCACTGTGACCTCCACTACTTTTCCCAGGGGCATTAAAACCAACTTGTTAAGCTAATGCGTCCTTCACCATTCTTCCAAGGGGCATTAAAACCATCTTGCTAAGCTACTGCGACCTCCACCACTTTTCCCAGGGGCATTGATAGTCTTTTTATTCCACTGCAACCCAGTCGGACCTTGGGACGGAACACATCCTCCCCACACCGAGGATTGTGGGCCCTATGTCAGTCAGAGTTAAGGACCTCTGACCTCCACGTCTCTTCCAAGGGGCATTAAAACCGTCTTGTTAAGCTACTGCGACCTCCACCGCTTTTCCCAGGGGCATTAAAACCGTCTTGTTAAGCTACTGCGACCTCCACCACTTTTCCCAGGGGCATTAAAACCGTCTTGTTAAGCTACTGCGACCACCACTTTTCCCAGGGGCATTGATATTGTCTTTTTATTCCACTGCAACCTCCACCACTTTTCCCAGGGGCATTAAAACCATCTTGTTAAGCTACTGCGACCTCCACCACTTTTCCCAGGGGCATTAAAACCGTCTTGTTAAGCTACTGCGACCACCACTTTTCCCAGGGGCTTTGATATTGTCTTTTTATTCCACTGCGACCTCCATGTCTCTTCCAAGGGGCATTAAAACCGTCTTGTTAAGCTACTGCAACCTCCACCACTTTTCCGAGGGGCATTGATATTGTCTTTTTATTCCACTGCGACCTCCACCACTTTCCCAGGAGCATTAAAACCGTCTTGTTAAGCTACTGCGACCTCCACAATTCTTCCAAGGGGCATAAAACCGTCTTGTTAAGCTACTGCGACCTCCACCACTTTTTCAAGGGCCATTGATATTGTCTTTTTATTCCACTGCGACCTCCACCATTCTTCCAACGGGCATTGCATTTCCTCCTAATTTTAGTCAACTTTTGCTCTTCAATGCGTAGGTGAACACTAAGGGAGACCCACTCCCCAAAATGGGTAGAAGGTTTTTAGTATGCTGTCATCCACGTCTGTTTCAAGGGGCATTGCAATTCCTCATAATTTTTGGAAAGCCTTCCATTCACTGCTTAGGCCAAAAGTGCACAGGAGACCCAGTTCCAAAAATGGAAAAAACGGTTTAGTTAATGCCCTCTGACCTCCATGTCATTTCCAAGGGGCATTGGAGTGCCTCAAAATTTTTGGTAGGCATTGCACTCACTGTATGCCCTATAACTGTGTAGCCGAACCACTCCTTTTGGTACAGAAACATATCCTACAAGACATGTTTGGTTGACTGGCCTGATATTGATGTGAATGGTCCCTGTTCCTCCTGCTCTCTCCTTTGCCACCACCTCATCCATCATTCATCTGTAAGGTGCCCCAGCAAGGTAGTCGTGGGCGAGTTGTAGCCCCCTCTCGCTCTGACACCCTACAGACAATTTGTGTCCTCCCTCTGATGTGTGGCTGTGTATGTGGTGCTCTCCACTTACTTCAAACCATCCGATCGCGGCTGTCTCCAGGCATTTCTCTTCTGGGACCAGGGCAGCAATAAATTCAGAGGACACGAAGTTCTTAACCAGAACTTGAACTTTACTTGGGGAAGAGGAATATGTACAATATTTACAGGCAGATATAATGGATATGGCCCGACAGGTTATTATCTCTCTCACAGGCACTGGCAACATCTTCAGCCCTGGTTCCCTCTTTAAGTGAAGCATCTCTGTGACTCTAATCTCTAGCCCAAGAGACTCTTCTGCAATACCAACAGTGATCTGGATCCGATCTCTCCCCCACATCTAAGCCGGGAGTCCTACAGTCATATGAAAAAGTTTGGGCACCCCTATTAATCTTAAGCTTAATGTTTTATAAAAATTGGTGTTTTGCAACAGCTATTTCAGTTTGATATATGTAATAACTGTTGGACACAGTAATGTTTCTGCCTTGAAATGAGGTTTATTGTACTAACAGAAAATGTGCAATCTGCATTCAAACAAAATTTGACAGGTGCATAAGTATGGGCACCCTTATCATTTTCTTGTTTTAAATACTCCTACCTACTTTTTACTGACTTACTAAAGCACTTTTTTTGGTTTTGTAACCTCATTGAGCTTTGAACTTCATAGCCAGGTGTATGCAATCATGAGAAAAGCTACTTAAAGTGGCCACTTGCAAGTTGTTCTCCTGTTTGACTCTCCTCTGAAGAGTGGCATCATGGGCTCCTCAAAACAACTGTCAAATGATCGGAAAACAAAGATTATTCAACATAGTTGTTCAGGGGAAGGATACAAAAAGCTGTCTCAGAGATTTAACCTGTCAGTTTCCACTGTGAGGAACATAGTAAGGAAATGGAAGAACACAGGGACAGTTCTTGTTAAGGCCAGAAGTGGCAGGCCAAGAAAAACATCAGAAAGGCAGAGAAGAAGAATGGTGAGATCAGTCAAGGACAATCCTCAGACCACCTCCAGAGAGCTGCAGCATCAACTTGCTGCAGATGGTGTCACTGTGCATCGGTCAACTATACAATGCACTTTGCACAAGGAGAAGCTGTATGGGAGAGTGATGCAAAAGAAGCCGTTTCTGCAAGCACGCCTCAAACAGAGTCGGCTGAGGAATGCAAAAGCACATTTGGAGAAGCCAATTTCTTTTTGGAAGAAGGTCCTGTGGACTGATGAAACCAAGATTGAGTTGTTTGGTCATACAAAAAGGCGTTATGCATGGCGGCAAAAAACACAGCATTCCAAGAAAAACACTTGCTACCCACAGTAAAATTTGGTGGAGGTTCCATCATGCTTTGGGGCTGTGTGGTCAATGCCGGCACTGGGAATCTTGTTAAAGTTGAGGGACACATGGATTCCACTCAGTATCAGCAGATTCTTGACAATAGTGTTCAAGAATCAGTGATAAAGTTGAAGTTACGCAGTGGATGGATCTTTCAGCAAGACAATGATCCAAAACACCGCTCCAAATCTACTCAGGCATTCATGCAGAGGAACAGTTACAATGTTCTGGAATGGCCATCCCAGTCCCCAGACCTGAATATCATTGAACATCTGTGGGATCATTTGAAGAGGGCTGTCCATGCTCGGCGACCATCAAACTTAACTGAACTGGAATTGTTTTGTAAAGAGAAATGGTCAAAAATACCTTCATCCAGGATCCAGGAAATCATTAAAAGCTACAGGAAGCGACTAGAGGCTGTTATTTTTTCAAAAGGAGGATCTAGTAAATATTAATGTCACTTTTCTGGTGAGGTGCCCATACTTATGCACCTGTCAAATTTAGTTTGAATGCAGATTGCACATTTTCTGTTAGTACAAGAAACCTCATTTCAAGGCAGAAACATTACTGTGTCCAACAGTTATTACATGTATCAAACTGAAATAGCTGTTGTAAAAACACCAATTTTTATAAAACATTAAGCTTAAGATTAATAGGGGTGCCCAAACTTTTTCATATGACTGTATTTATCTTCCTCTGCTTCCTGCAGACTAGAAGTGCCCCGGGTCCTCACTACCTCTGAGGAGTTTCTCCAGCCGGCTAACAGGACTCTTGCTCTTGCGTAGGGAGACTTTCACACTAGTGATCCCACTGTCTGAGGGTATGGAGCTCCCGTCTACCCTAGAAGCCACCATATATTCAGGCTGCCCGTACGGTTCACCGTCCTATCTCTAACTGAAGAATCACTTCCTGATCCTGGAAACTAAAGAGATTTTCCTAATGTGCCCACCCTCAGTGAGCTGTCTTCACACAGCATTAACCCATCACTGTCTGTAACACTGCCAGCAGACTCAACCTGACATCTTCACCCAGGACAGTGGCATCTTGTGGCTGTTTACAGGTACTGCAGCCCACAAGGAATTATGTCAGGAACAAGCTCTATATCACTTAAGGCTTGATCTGGGCACTAAGTTCCCCCTCCACTCTATTGACTGGACCACTAAAGCTAACCCCTTAGCTTGGTCTACCAACAGTTCAGAGAGGTCTAACTACGGGAACACTTTCTTTAACTACTTCAGTGCCAAAGGAAGGCTACGTCCTTCCCCACTATTACACATCACCTGAAGCTTTGTTTTAACCGGAGTCATAGAACTGGGATAGTAGCAGGAAAACATCCAGCAATCCTTGGAGGAGGTAGGATATGCGCCAAAATGCTGACCACCTCAGGCCTAGCTGCTACTACATACATGTGTGTCACCCTGGCCTGGATGCCACAAGTGTAATTAAAGCTGTGTCTGAGAGCAAGGGGGAGGTTCTCTAGTCAGGGGAACATTAGCATGCAATGCCTCCTGTCTCAGGCCAGTAGGGGGAGCTGGCTGCCCCTATAAAAGCTGGTACTGAGGGCAGGGTTAGAGAGAACTGGACGACCTATCTGAGGATTCAGGTCCCAGAGCAGGGAGGGACAGTTGTATTGCACCTAAGAGGAAGTGTGGCAGAAGGAGAGCCACAAGCCAGAGACAAGAGGCGCAGTGAGCCTGTCTTGGCAGAGAAAAGACTTACTTTACCAGACTTTGGTGTCTGAGGCTGGGAGGATTCTACATCCTCCAGCAGAGAACCAGTCCGCAAGGGACTGTATATTCCTTGGCCTAAGAAGCCTGGAGGCCCTGCCACAACCGAAGTGACCAGTAAAGCCGTACAAGGCTGGGAGCAGAAAGGAACCCACGTCGCAGGCCATACAGGCGAGAATACACGGAAAGCTCGGAAACGTGGGCTGTTACCCTATCAGGAGGAGATAGCCAGAAGGAGCGCAGAAAGCACGGTAGGCCTACACCCTCACCCTGACCAGGGCCAATTTCCCCGTTGCTCTCAGACATCCAGGTCCCCTCCTAGCTGGGACTGTTTGTGGGTCAGTTTACCTGTTTAGTAAAGACCCTGGACTCCAACCTGTTGTCTGTGTGCTCCTTGCTCCTCCAGCACTATCAGCACTGGGACTCTCACAACCATCACTCCCACCATCCACTATACTGCCCTGGGGCCGCACTCTTCCCGTGGGGAGTCACACTACCCTAGCTGCACACCTCATCAGCCCCAGCGGTCTGCATGCAGCGGCGGTTCCTAATAACCGCAATCCACGGGTGGCGTAGTCGGACATTATCAATAACACATAACGGACTACCACTGGCCTGACCACCCTGAGCCACGGAACCGGGTTGCCACTACTACTCCCATCGTTTCCCTAATTGCCCGGATCCGAGTGCCCCACGGCCCAGGGGGCGAGTCAGCTTTGGCGTAGTCGGCAGGATTTCGTGCCCGCAACCACCGGGTACTGCGTGCCTGAAAAAGACTTTTGTAACTTACCTGTGGCGAAGTTTCCCGCCGTCCGGAGTCGTTTCCCGCCATCTGGAGCCGATTCCCGCCATCAGACGCCATCTTGGACCGTTTCCCGCCGTCTTCTGCCGTCTTCCCGCCATCCGCAGCTGCTTCCCGCCATCGGACGCCATCTTCAGGACGCCGCGCGGGAAGAAGAGGGGCGTGGACGTCAAAACCGCGCGAGATCCGAAGCTCCGCCCCACGCACCGACGCTGCGCAAGGTCCTGGAAGGGAGAGAGAGCGACGCTGACGTCATCAGGACGCGACGCCAGGTCCTCGTCCATAGCAGCAGCAGCGGAGCCGCGGCCTACAGAAGAGGATCGTCGGAAGGTAGGCCACGCTTAACTAGGGGGGAGGAAGATGTCGGACACAGAGGCGCCCACTACCACCAACGCAGCTGCAGCAGCGGTGATGCCCTTTTCCCTGCCCTACATCCCTGGAGCGGCCTGGCTGCCCAAGTACTCAGGGGAGCCCCATGCCCTAACTGACTTCAAGGAAAGGCTGTACAGTTTGTTCCAGGTTTACCCCCTGACAGAGGAACAGAAGGTCAGCATATTGACAGGGCAGTTAACTGGAGCAGCCCAAAGGGAGGTAAAATCATGGCCCACTGAGGAGAAAAGGACTGTGAAGGGTATTCTGGCCCGGCTGCGGGGTACCTTTGACACATGTACCTCCGCTGAGATTAAAATGAGGTTCTATGGATGTAAGCAGCGGGCACAGGACAGCATCAGAGACTATGCCCTCAATCTGCAGGAAGCCCTGAGGGCCATCCAACAAGCTGACCCTGGCAGCGTGCAGGATACGGATAAGCTCCTAACAGAACAGTTCATAGAAGGTCTGCTGTCTAGCGCCCACAGGACCCAGCTGCGCCTCATGTTCTTTCAGAACCCTGATCTGACCTTTGCCCAATTCAAGGACAGGGCCATAAGGGTGCTCCGTGAATCCGCAACAAGTGGCGCTATAATCCCCCGGCGCCCTGCTCTCACCTACCACCAGGAGACGGCGCCCTCCTCTATGGGTCCCGTGGGGGCTGATGCACAGGCCCTGAACCAAGCCCCGTCGAAAGACCTGCACCACCAAGTCCAGGAGCTGACCAGGAGCGTCGCGGCATTGACCAGGACCGTCCAGGCGTTGCAAGTGGACCCGTCAAGACCCATCGAGCTGGCTTCAAGTCCGGAGGATGTCCCGTGGCGTCGACAGAGGAGGATCCCGTCGTTCCGAGGGAGGCCCACAGACCGCTACGCAGAGGATGGACAGCCTATTTGCCGTCGATGCAACCAGCCCGGACACATTTCCAGGTACTGTAATTTAAACGGGTCCAACCTGGGGCAGAGGGCCAACCCCCAGGCATAAGATCACCAGGCCCTTATAATTGGCGTGATAAGTACGTTGGGGGGCGCCCGATTTTACCCGTGGTGCTGGACGGTATCCCCATGAGCGCCTTGCTGGATACTGGGTCACAAGTAACCACAATCCCTTATGTACTTTTTAAGCAGTATTGGACTGATGCTGATATCACACAGTATCCAGACAGTAACTTGAGCACCATCGCCAGTAATGGCTTACCCGTGCCGCAGATGGGGTTCAAGGAGATGACCATTAAAATTGGTAAAGTTGAACTGCCGGCAGAGGGAGTGATTATTGTGGACATTGACCGTCATGAAAGTCACCCTAAAATAACTGTGGGTACTAACATAATTGAAAATTGTCTTTCAGAGGTAATTGTAATTTTACAACAGGTGGCGGTGAATGCTAGTTCCAGCCAACAGACAGTCCTCAACAAGGAGATAAAAGCCCTGATGAGACGGCAGCAGGTAGAACTGTCTGGTGGTGAGATCGGTAGCGTAAGACTGAGTGACCCATTCCCCATTTCCATGCCTCCCGAAAGTGAAATGATGATCTGGTGTTGGACTGCAATCGGGTTGAGAGGTAGAGACTACCAAGCCATGGTAGAACCCGTGTACTCAGACAGCAGGCCCACCATTTTGACAGCCCGGGGGGTGGTTGATGTCCGTCATGGGAGGGTGCCCGTCCGCATCCTCAACATTGGGGAGAGGGAAGTACACTTACCCAGGTACGCTACACTCGCCAAACTGTTTGTTGTCGAACACAAAGCTATCAGGGCCGTGGAACCCTTGCCTCCATCTCCTCAGGCGGAGGGTAATGGCTCCCAGAAACAAAAAGAGGACTGGTGCCAGAAACTCCACGTGGGTGCTGACTCCACTCCCCTGCACCAAAAACAAGGAGTCTACCGGGTGGTACAGGAGTACGAGAGAGTCTTTAGTAAGCACCCACTAGACTTCGGCAGAGTAAAAGGGATAGAACACCACATCCCCACTGGGAGCCACCCACCGATAAAAGAAAGACACCGACCTGTACCCCCTGCACATTATCAGAACACCAAGGGCATGCTAAGAGAGATGAAAGAAGCTGGGGTCATTAGAGATAGCTGTAGCCCCTGGGCAGCCCCCTTGGTTCTGGTGAAAAAGAAAGACGGCACCATGAGAATGTGCGTGGACTATAGACAAATCAACCGTATCACCCACAAAGACGCATATCCGCTGCCTAGAATAGAGGAGTCTTTAGCCGCACTAAAATCTGCTAACTTCTTTTCTACTTTGGACCTTACTAGCGGGTACTGGCAGGTTCCTGTGGCAGAGGCTGACAAGGAGAAGACCGCCTTCACCACCCCGATGGGACTGAGTGAGTTCAACTGTATGCCTTTCGGGCTCTGCAACGCACCAGGGACCTTCCAGCGGCTGATGGAATGCTGTCTAGAGCACCGAAACTTCGAAACGGTCCTCCTTTACCTGGACGACGTGATCGTCTATTCGAAGACCTACGAGGACCATCTCAAGCACCTGGCCGAGGTGTTCGAAGCCCTGGCAGGCTATGGCCTGAAGGTGAAACCATCGAAGTGTCACCTGCTGAAACCAAAGGTCCAGTACCTAGGGCACGTGGTAAGCGCGAAAGGAGTGGCCCCCGACCCTGACAAGGTCACGGCAATCAAGAGCTGGCCAAGCCCCTCGAACATCAAAGAGGTGAGACAGTTTCTCGGGTTGGTAGGCTACTACCGAAGGTTCATCCCCGGGTTCACTAAGATGGCAGCTCCTATGCAGGACCTCCTGATCGGACAGTCTAAGTCCAGGAGTCAGAAGCCACCCTTCAAGTGGGATAAACCGGAAGAGGAGTCCTTCCGCCAGCTAAAGATGGCCCTCACAGGGGATGAGATCCTGGCCTACCCTGATTATGGCCAGCCTTTTATTCTCCACACGGACGCCAGTAATGTGGGACTGGGAGCCGTACTGTCCCAAAACCAACAGGGCAGAGAACGGGTGATCGCATACGCCAGTCGGAAGCTGAGGCCCACCGAGAGGAACCCGGAGAATTACAGCTCCTTCAAGCTAGAATTCTTGGCGGTGGTGTGGGCCGTGACGGAACGCTTCAAGCATTACCTGGCCTCCGCAAAGTTCACCGTGTACACGGACAACAACCCGTTGACACACCTGGACAATGCAAGACTGGGTGCCCTAGAACAGCGGTGGATGGCCCGTCTCTCCAACTATGACTTCGTGATCAAGTACCGGGCAGGCAAAACCAACGCCAACGCGGACGCCCTATCAAGGATGCCTCACTTACCTGAAGGTGACGAAGACCCAGAAGAGCTGGAGGAGGTAGAACTCCCCGCGTTTCACCGGTATGGAGCCGCTCAACACTCTCACCGTGTGAAGGAGGAGGATCTAACAACTGTGATGATCAATCCCCTACCTCACCACAGCTGGGCCGAGACCCAAGATAGTGACCCTGCCATCCGCCTGGTGAAAGATCTGCTGACCCAGGAAGACGCCCGCATGGATCCGGATGCTCCAGAGGAAGCGAAGCAGCTGTGGAAGGAGAAGAGCAAGCTGTTCCTCTACGAAGGCAAGTTGTGCAGAAGGATTGTCAACCACCGGACGCACGAGCTGACCTCGCAAGTCGTGGTCCCAAGGCGGGATGCAGCTATGGTCCTGGGAGCTTACCATGACAGAGCGGGACACTTCGGTTGGAAGAAACTGGAGTTCCTGCTAAGAGGAAGGTTCTTTTGGGTCGGCATGAGAGGAGCTGTAGAAAAGTGGTGCAGAGACTGTGGCCCTTGTCACCTAAGGAGGAAGGACCGCACCAGCCAGAAGACACCCTTGAGGCCCATCGTCACCACGCAGCCTCTTGAGCTGGTAGCTCTAGACCACGTCAAGTTGGCTCCAAGCCGGTCAGGGTACATCTACGCCCTGACAATCGTGGACCACTATTCCCGTTTTCTCGTGGTGGTCCCGGTAAAAGACTTGACAGCCCAAACAGCAGCCAGAGCCTTCCAGCAATACTTCTGTCGTCCACACGGGTATCCGGAACAGGTCCTGACAGACCAGGGTCCAGCGTTCGAGGCTGAAATCTTCCAGGAGTTCTGCAACCTCTATGGCTGTAAGAAAATTCGTACAACGCCTTACCACCCACAAACCAACGGGATGTGTGAGAAGATGAACAATATAGTCATTGATCTCCTGAAGACGTTGCCCCTGGAGGAACGCAGCCTGTGGCCAGAAAAACTGCCGGACCTGATAGACCTATACAACAATATCCCGGTGAATGCTACAAACTGCACCCCGGCTTACCTGATGCGAGCTAGACCAGGTAAGCTGCCCGTAGACCTGGAGATGGGAGTCCTAATACCTGAGGACACCTCCCCGGATGCGGACTGGGATACGGAAAGGCAACTGCAGTACAAGAAGGTACAGGAGAGTGTGGAGAAGAGCCTGGCCTAGGTGAGAGAGAGGCAAGAAAAACTCTTCAATCAACACGCCCCTGCTGGTCCCCTAGAACCTGGTGAGCAAGTCCTGAAGCGGAAGAGAAGGCTACATAAGTTGGACGACCAGTGGGAAAGGGAACCCTACACCGTACTGCAGTCTGACCACGACAACCCAAAGGTGTGCGTAATCACCAAGGACGGAGGAGAAACCACTAGTGTCGTCTCCAGAGACCACCTCAAAAGGTGCCCCGAGCAACTCCGTAGTGCAGAAGAGGATCAGAGTGACCTTGAACCCGCAGAGGACAAGGAAGGAATGATCAGCACCGTTCTCGGAGAGTTCCCTCAGTCCTGGACTCGCATAAATGATGCTATAGTGGTACCTGTCCTGCATTTCCTGCAACCGGCACAGCAACAACCAACACCAGAGCCGGAAGGTGAAGAGGAGCAAGCGGTTCCAGAGGCAGAAGAGCCTGTACCAGCAGCCCAGGAGAGTCAACCCTCTGCTGACAGTGAGCCTGCCATGCCTGCGGTAAGCCAAAGGACCCGCAGACAGCTGCCTGCCCTACCTGTACACCCAGCTGGTAGCTGTACCCCTAACGCTAGTGGGGAAAGCCAGGTTGGTCCACCACCAGACAGTGGGCTACGTAGGTCAACCAGGAGCACAAAGGGACAGATACCCGCTCGCTGGAGAATATAGAGTGTACTAAAATTGTCAATAGCCCTGTTACCAACTGTTGAAATGTTTGCCAAGTTACATGCTTGTTTGGTAATACTCTGTTTCAGTTTCTTGCAGCTACCGTAAGGACTCACAGGTTATGGACTTTTTATAACCGGGACCTTGTATGGACTGCGTTCGGAGCCTAACCCAGGAATGAACTAAGACTGTGAAGGACTTGGGGTAGGACAGACCCCCACCTGGTTAAGGCTCCCCGTTGAGTTGGTGATATGGACACCCGGTCACAGGCCACACTGTGACCTTAAGAACTCAATTTGTGCGTCGTCTGTCTATTAATGTTTTATTGTTATGCATATTGTCTTTGTTTATTGTTTAGTCCCGGAGTACTAAATTTCACTAGGGGGGAATGTGTCACCCTGGCCTGGATGCCACAAGTGTAATTAAAGCTGTGTCTGAGAGCAAGGGGGAGGTTCTCTAGTCAGGGGAACATTAGCATGCAATGCCTCCTGTCTCAGGCCAGTAGGGGGAGCTGGCTGCCCCTATAAAAGCTGGTACTGGGGGCAGGGTTAGAGAGAACTGGACGACCTATCTGAGGATTCAGGTCCCAGAGCAGGGAGGGACAGTTGTATTGCACCTAAGAGGAAGTGTGGCAGAAGGAGAGCCACAAGCCAGAGACAAGAGGCGCAGTGAGCCTGTCTTGGCAGAGAAAAGACTTACTTTACCAGACTTTGGTGTCTGAGGCTGGGAGGATTCTACATCCTCCAGCAGAGAACCAGTCCGCAAGGGACTGTATATTCCTTGGCCTAAGAAGCCTGGAGGCCCTGCCACAACCGAAGGGACCAGTAAAGCCGTACAAGGCTGGGAGCAGAAAGGAACCCACGTCGCAGGCCATACAGGCGAGAATACACGGAAAGCTCGGAAACGTGGGCTGTTACCCTATCAGGAGGAGATAGCCAGAAGGAGCGCAGAAAGCACGGTAGGCCTACACCCTCACCCTGACCAGGGCCAATTTCCCCGTTGCTCTCAGACATCCAGGTCCCCTCCTAGCTGGGACTGTTTGTGGGTCAGTTTACCTGTTTAGTAAAGACCCTGGACTGCAACCTGTTGTCTGTGTGCTCCTTGCTCCTCCAGCACTATCAGCACTGGGACTCTCACTACCATCACTCCCACCATCCACTATACTGCCCTGGGGCCGCACTCTTCCCGTGGGGAGTCACACTACCCTAGCTGCACACCTCATCAGCCCCAGCGGTCTGCATGCAGCGGCGGTTCCTAATAACCGCAATCCACGGGTGGCGTAGTCGGACATTATCAATAACACATAACGGACTACCACTGGCCTGACCACCCTGAGCCACGGAACCGGGTTGCCACTACTACTCCCATCGTTTCCCTAATTGCCCGGATCCGAGTGCCCCACGGCCCAGGGGGCGAGTCACATGCGCTTGCATTCCAATAAAACAAAGCAGACGCTAACTTCTATCATCCTCATCATGCTCCTCACCTTGGCACTCTCAACTCCCCTGATGGAGAAGCCAGGGCCCACCGGAGGAGTCTGGTTCTCTGGTGGGCTCGTCCAATGCTGCTCTAAAGCAGGCCGGGCTAAGAAAAGTGTGGGGGAACTTCCAAGGAGAAATAGGGGCGGCTGGGGACCATTTATGGACACCCGGCCGCCGGGCGGCTGGGGACTGAGTATGGATACCTCGCTGCCAAAGCAGCCATGAGGTAATGGCCAGCTTTGGCCTCCTCCAAACTAAAAGGCCCCATTTCAAGTGCAAGTTAGCAGTATGGTATTGCAGCCTGGGGGTGGGTGTGTGGCAGGCTGCATACTTGCGCTTGCATTGAAAGGTATGGGGGAGGTACAAATTGAACACTGCCCTGGGACAAGGATTTGCACGGGGATAGTTGCAAGTCTGCATCTTCTGATGCGGCAAGGATCACTTCTGATGGGCACACTTTTAGGTAGTAACCTGGGTGTCAGAGATGCTTCCAGGGATCTTACCAATGCTATTCCCATGTCTTTTCAGCACTGTATGCGTGTGTCACACAGCACATGGCCAGATAAGGTTGTAAAATGTTAAAATGACATTTCCCGGTGAATGCATTTGTCACTGTTGAAAGCAATACAAAAGTGCAAAAACGCATAAAAAATGCTACTTGTGAACATAGCCCAAGGTGTGGAGGAGCATTTTTGTTTTTGGTTATTTATTTTACCTTATACACAAGTCTTTACCCTGGAAAGGAAGTTCCTTAACCAGGGGCGTACATAGAAATCATGGGGCCCCATAGCAAAAGTCCAAATTGCCCCCCCACCAGTAAAAAATAATAATAAATTCTGCAGTGTAAGTAGAATCGCAGTATATAGGTGCTTTCACAAAGGGCATAGCTCAACTTTTGAAGACAGGGAAATGAACATGTCTTGTGGCATGCACATAGTGAATGTGCCCATACTGAAGTCCTTTAGTGTTCTCATCCCTTTTTATCACCCTGTTGATTTAAATACAACAAAACATGCATCCAACACACAGTATTATACCCCCCTACAGTAAATTCCTGTACAGTAACCCTGACACACACACAGTAAGATGACTCCATAGTCCCCCCAGTAAGGTATGATGCCCTCACAAACACCCACACAGCATGATGGCCCCCCATATACCCACACTGTATGATGGCTCCCTAGCAACTCCCCTCCCTCACACAGTATTATGGTTCCCAAGAAGTATGATGGTCCCCACAGACCCACATTGTATGATGGCCCTCACAGCTGCCCAAACAGTATAATGGCCCACAGGTCCTCCACTGTATCATGATCTCCACAGGACCTCCATACAATATGATGAAAGTAGCCACAGTATAATAGCCTGCACAGGTACCCCACACACAGAGTGATGACCCCACAGTAGGCGCCTCCACAGTATAAGGCTCCACAACCCCCTACAAGTCCTGACTGATAAAAAAATATATAAAAATTAATCACCTACCCCTGTTTCCCCAATGAGCTGCTCTATGCACCGTGTGAACGGAGGCGATGCACAGCAGACGTGACATAGTGACATCATGCTTGGTGCACTGAGACACAGACTCATGGCTGAATGGTACAGCAGGGAGTCTTTAAGCATCTGGTCTCCTAAAGAGCTCAAATGTGGCCATATGATCTGCCGCTATTAGTGGTATGCCACTGGTACTATGGTAAGAGCTATTTTACACAGTGACATTCTTTTGTACATATGTGTGACGCTGTAAGCCCTATCCTGGGAGATGGGGGACTCGGAGCCGGGTCCTGTGTTGTAGATGGGGTGCAGCCATGGCCCGGACCCGCTCCGTGCCCAGGGCCGTCACATTAAAAAGGATGGTATGGGCTTATCCGGGTTGAGTGGCTGATCTCGACTATGTCACCTGTGGCACCTGGTGAAGGCGACCAGCGCCGCTACAGTCCGCTGAGGTAGGGTGTTATTGCAGCCATCGTTGTTACTACTCCCCACAGGCAGAGCAGGGCCTCAGGGCAGAGGGACAGGATGGAGGGGGTTGTAGTCTAGGAGGTCTAGTACTGCGTAGTGCGGTGTAATGCAGAATAAAGAGTCCGGAGGCCATAGGGGTTAACTTCCAGAGTTTTTACTCACGGTGGAGATTGCAGTTGGAAGGCTTCTCCCTGCTCCTCGCGGAGTTCTGCGGTCACCAGAGACGGGGGGGGGGGTCCGACAACCTCCTAGTAAGTCCAGTGTTCAATCAGGACCCCGCACCAGAGTGTTCCTAGACTTCAGACCGGGTCCTTTCCCGTCTGTGTGTGTGTAGATAGGCCGGGTCTCCCTCTGAACTTCACTCAGAAAAAGGGTACGGGTGGCAGCTCCGCTCCTTCCGTGACCCGGTGGGATCCTCAGGGCCTACCGGACTTCCCTGACCAGGACGTAGAGTGGCAAGGTCAGGTGTCGGGGACCGGTACCCCTCTTGCAGCCGGAATCTCTCTGAATAAATCAGGTTGGCAAGGATAGGTGGCGTATACCGCTCCGTCTGCATCCCCCTGGGATCCATTTGCAGTGGAGCTACACTCCTGAGCTCCGGGCCTTCTTGGTCATGGTCCTTGACCGGGCTGAGACATTCATTATCTGCAACCTGCCCCTCGACCCAAAGCCAGGGTACGAGGGCCATGCCTCCATCCTATGCAGGTCCACACAGGATCCACGCTCAGGGAGGAAGGTCACGATCAAAGAACAATCAAAGAACCCAGAACCAAGATGGCTTTGTATTAAATATGAAATTTAAAGTGTCACTAAAATGTGAATCCTCCACCCTCACCCAATAAGTGATTCCCCTATCTCTTGGTTCCCCAGTCTCCCGTTTCCCAGTAGGGGCAGCACCTAGTGCCTACTAGCCCCCTCTGGTGGGAGAAGTGTGGTGTTGGATGTGGAGGTAGGGTCCTGACCATCGCACTGTTCTTACCTCAGAGGAGGAACACTACACCCCATTAAAGAGGTGCAGCATCCCTGTGGCGGTCGAGCCCTCAGGGGCGCCACATTCCCCCCTGGTGAAACACAGCACGTCCGCGGGCTGCAAAAGAGCAATACCTGGTACAGTTTTTTTTTTTTTTTATATATATGAACAATAAACTATCTTCCCTTTATGGGAGGCACTTCTTCTTAAACGTTTCGAACAGCATATAATATAAAAGTACAAAGGTATAAAAATATAAAAGTACAAGAATCATCCAGAGACATTTATGCACAGACAGACGGGTTAAAGTGCAGGGACTTAAAGGCAGTTCAGAAGCACGAGGGACCTGTCCCAAACCCCCAACGTAGGCCCTGGGGTGGCTGCAGGGCATGAAGATCCCGAGTTGGACCTCCAGGAGAGCCACTCCAGACAGGTTTTTCTTCTGAGGTCTGAGGTAGAAATAGCCACGGTTTTACATAAAACCAATATAAGGAGCACCTAAAGAGATGCAAACTATTTACAGGGTATGAGTCTGTCTGCTGCAAGTCCGCAGGGCCAAATGTCTCTAGAAACCGGGAATGTAAATTAAAACATAAACACAACCATTACAACTTTAAACAAGTTACAGCCGCCGGGGCTGCTTAATTCTCGGGTCCCCTCCGGGGAAAAGGCTCATTCCTCCTGACGGAGGCTCACCGGTCCTCTAAGGCCGAGCGCGAGGGGGCATCGCTCCCGAACACCTTGTGGACATCCAGCGCGTACCACCCCCGCACCCCGTGGTGGCGGGTGTACGTGACTATGTCACCCGGGACGAGGTTCCGGCCAGGGTGTCCCTTTTTCAGCCGCGGCTCGACGTCCCGCCGGCTGACAAAGACGTCGTGCTCATGCTGGGAACTCCGAATGAATCCCCACCCCGCCTCATGGTGGAAGCGGACAACTTGCCCTTCCACACGGGGGCTTGGATGGGTCTTCTCCTCCTGGCGGGCCCGGGACTTTGCAGCCTTGGCGCGCACCTCGAGGCGCTCGCAGCGAATCTCCCTCTGGCGCTGCTCCCGGCTGAGTTGAAGGATCTGCTGACGGCACAGCTCGCTCCTCCTGCGCGCTTCAGCCTGGGTCTCCCGGGGGAAGCCCATCAGGTCCCCCCCCGGTTGTCCCAGGCCCACTCCTCAGCCGCCGGCCAGGTGACTGTTGGTGCGGGTAGCGGTGTCAGCAGGGGTTGCAGCGGGTCCTCTGCAAGTGCGGACCGGTCCGGGTTGGGGTCGGTGGATACCCCAGCAGCCTCAGGTATTTCCGAATCAGGAGTTGGACGGCAGTGCAGGTCTCCGCCTATAGCAGAAGCTTGCAGCTCCGGGGCAAAGACCTGCTCCCAGGGGACCGCGCCAAGCAGGAGATACTCGGCCATGAGGTCCAGTACAGGCACGGTAGGTTCAGCAGCCGGGGCAGGTGAAGCACACTCACCTGCCTCTGGGCCGCTCACGACCTTTGTCACCGCTTCTCCCTGAGCTTCGGCTCCTTGATGGCGGGTTCGTATGCGCAGCAGCATTTCTTCCTGCCACGCAGCAGACGCCGCCTTCTGGGCCTCATCCAGTC
The DNA here is from genome assembly GCF_046119375.1 of Phyllobates terribilis. Classification (NCBI taxonomy): domain Eukaryota; kingdom Metazoa; phylum Chordata; class Amphibia; order Anura; family Dendrobatidae; genus Phyllobates; species Phyllobates terribilis. The sequence continues at coordinate 170,602 of NW_027364761.1, forward strand.
TCTGTGCAAGACCCGGGGCTTACTGGTGGAGAAATTCAATATCTCCCGCTGTAAGTATTGTGCCGCTTCGCTCCCTGCCGGGGGAAGGACCTGGGCCAGGTTAGGAAGGTTCCGTTTGTTGCGCTCCAGCAGCGTCCATGTCCGCTCCTGAAGGCCGCCAAACCTCAACTGCAATAACCGCACCTTGTTGTTTTTTTTCTTTTTCCTCCTCTTTTGGGGCGGCTCCAGGGCGGTATGCTGACAGCCACGCCTTCGTTTGGCCCATCCATTTTGACGGGCATTACCCCGCGGACAGTTTCTGATGGAAGGGGCAGTCCACACTTTTGGCGCCATGTGGGAGCCTGGCCCATGATAGGAGGTGTTAGAAGACCGTCTTTCCAATAGACTATGGCATCTGTTCTTCTTGGGCGGGCGCCATTTTAAGTGGAAATGACAGTCTAAGGTGTAAGGCACACAGTACCCGGTAGCAATGGGTAATTCCTTCCTTTGCTGCGGGCACGCGATCCTGCTGACTACGCCAGTTGAGTGACGCTGTAAGCCCTACCCTGGGAGATGGGGGTCCTGTGTTGTAGATGGGGTGCAGCCGTGGCCTGGACCCGCTCCGTGCCCAGGGCCGTCACATTAAAAAGGATGGTATGGGCTTATCCGGGTTGAGTGGCTGATCTCGACTACGCCACCTGTGGCACCTGGTGAAGGCCACCAGCGCCGCTACAGTCCGCTGAGGCAGGGTGTTATTGTAGCCATTGTTGTTACTACTCCCCACAGGTGGAGCAGGGCCTCAGGGCAGAGGGACAGGATGGAGGGGGTTGTAGTCTAGGAGGTCTGGTACTGCGTAGTGCGGTGTAATGCAGAATAAAGAGTCCGGAGGCCATAGGGGTTAACTTCCAGGGTTTTTATTCACGGTGGAGATTGCAGTTGGAAGGCTTCTCCCTGCTCCTCGCAGAGTTCTGCGGTCACCAGAGACGGGGGGGGGGGGGTCCGACAACCTCCAAGTAAGTCCAGTGTTCAATCAGGACTCAGCACCAGAGTGTTCCTAGACTTCAGACCAGGTCCTTACCTGTCTGTGTGTGTGTAGATAGGCCGGGTCTCCCTCTGAACTTCACTCAGAAAAAGGGTACGGGTGGCAGCTCCGCTCCTTCCGTTACCCGATGGGGTCCTCAGGGCCTACCGGACTTCCCTGACCAGGACGTACAGTGGCAAGGTCAGGTGTCGGGGGCCGGTACCCCTCTTGCAGCCGGAATCCCTCTGAATAAATCAGGTTGGCGAGGATAGGTGGCGTATACCGCTCCGTCTGCATCCCCCTGTGATCCATTTGCGATGGAGCTACACTCCTAAGCTCCGGGCCTTCTTGGTCATGGTCCTTGACCGGGCTGAGACATTCATTATCTGCAACCTGCCCCTTGACCCAAAGTCAGGGTACGAGGGCCGTGCCTCCATCCTCTGCAGGTCCACACAGGATCCACGCTCAGGGAGGAAGGTCACGATCAAAGAACGATCAATGAACCCAGAACCAAGATGGCTTTGTATTAAATATGAAATTTAAAGTGTCACTAAACTGTGAATCCTCCACCCTCACCCACTAATTGGTTCCCCTATCTCTTGGTTCCCCAGTCTCCCGATTTCCAGTAGGGGCAGCACCTAGTGCCTACTAGCCCCCTCTGGTGGGAGAAGTGTGGTGTTGGATGTGGAGGTAGAATCCTGACCATCGCACTGTTGTTACCTCAGAGGAGGAACACTACACCCCATTAAAGAGGTGCAGCATCCCTGTGGCGGTCGAACCCTCAGGGGCGCCACACATACATATATAGTGAAGTCCATATTACGTATAGAGCTTCACTTATAAAGACAACCTTTGTCCATTTGCCGAAATATCAACATCGTGGATGAAATCCCCTGATAAGAAACTGAGCTAACTTTAGGCTATGTTCACATGTTGCGTTTTTGCAGCATTTATGAATTTTCTGCTGCGTTTTACAGTACCAGCAAAGTCTGAGATTTCAGAAATCTCATGCACACTTTGTTTTTTTTTTCCTGACTGTTTTGTCAAAGAGCTGCGTTTTTGCAAACAGCAGCATGTCACTTCTTTTAGCGTTTTTCACCCATAGAAAGCAAAGGGTAGCGCAAAATTGCAGCAAAAACGCAGGTATCAAGTTTTGCTGTGTTTTTGGTGCAAAAACCTGAGGAAATTGAATCATGTTTCTTTTTATGCACTAAACTTTATCAGCATGCACAAGAAACAAATGTACCCTGACAAAAACGCAGAAAAAAACTCAGCAAAACCTGCTTTTTCTCTACTGCCAAGAGAGCAGGTTTTGGCAGCGGAAAAAAAATTAGCAAACACAATGTGTGAATATAGCCTTACGGGTTGTAACCTGTGAAGATTGTGCAAAGCGCATCTCTCTACACTCCACTGTGTTAGCACTCAGAACGTCAGCTGGCTGTGAAGAACAGACTGGCCTGCCGAGAATCTGATCAAAAGTATGGATGTGTGAATGAGGTCTTAGGCTGATGGGAGGGGATCAGTCAGATATGGAGACAGTCACCACCTCCAATAGTATATGATCTCCCATCAGCCTAAGGCCTCAATCACACATGCACTATTTGCATACGAGTGCTATCCATCGTCTTCAAGGATAGCACTCGTACCTGTGATAGTCTATGGGGCCATTCACATGTCTGTGATTTTAGAGACATGCCCGATTTTGATCCAAGGGTCAGATTACACTTGGCCATGCAAGGTCAATGGGTTTGTGAAAAAAAAACGGACTGCACTCTGACATCTCAGTGCAGTCGATTTTTATGGTCTGTAAGAATGAAGAAGGTGGAGAATTGCTTTATTTTTTTATTTCTCCAGATGCGAGAACAACGGATGACACTCAGGTCACACTCTGATTAAAGTCTGATCAGAATAATTGGCCATTTTTCTTGTATGTGGAAAAATCAGAAGTGTGAATGAGTCCTAAGGTTGTTTTTAATTAGTAGTGGATCCTACCTGCCCTTTAAATTTGGTTAGACAAAAAAGGGGGTGGGGTGGAAAAGCGCAGTGCTTGTGTGAACCTGTATGGAAGTGGAATATACGTGCAGATACAGTGGTCTGCTCACCTGAGTGGGTTGTGCAGACCGCACATCCCAGGTTAAACAGCTACTGGCGCTGATAGCGCTGCCACGATGCCTTCAGTGTCTCCTCTGGATTAGCAGATGGAGCTTCCAATCATGTGATTCCGGGTGGGGTCACATGGGTGATGACATCATCGCAGGTCCTACAGGTCCTGCAGCTGAAATTGTATCCAGTTCTCTGCAGCCTCCAGCCACAACTCCCAAGGGAAAAGTGAACAGTGTGCAAATTGAAGTGGTCAGTGGGGCGCTAGAAACTGGATAAGGCGCTGGAAAAGGATAAAACAAACCTCTTTATTGAAGTATTAATGCCCACAACACGTTTCTGCAGCGGTCTGCTGCCTTCATCAGGTGGAGTTATGGGAAAATGGCAGAAACAGGCACTTTTTGGCACTGACTACTTCAATTTGCACACTTTAAATTTGGTTAGTCCTATGAAAGAATGGTACATCTTGTTTTTCTTGATGGGCTCCCATGAATTGGCCAATTTATGCACCAAGTACCTTCATTTTCCATATCTCTACGCTTACAGAGGCGACTGTATTCTTTATTATGCAGTGATAGCAGCAGCGCCTGTTCACACTTAATTTATTCTGTCTGGAGGCGATATACATACATAAACACAGAGGGGTTGTCCAAGTTTGGGCTGAAAGTCTACAATCGCTCTATATGACTACGGTCATCTGAATCCTCACATCATACGCTGTCAGGATTCTTCAATGACAGTGGCAAGAGCAGCCGGTCACGTACAAGTATGTGTTTTGCATATCTGTGGTCACGTGTCGATTAAACGTGCATTCAGTTCCCTTGTATTGATCGAGGACGAACACGTCTAGTCAGAATGTGACTGGAAGCATGCAAATTGTTAGAACCCTCCTGTTTGTTTGTTTTTTCCTTCCTGTGTATAGCGGTCATGTGACCATTTGCCTTTATATTACAGCTCCGCCCTTTTGGCTCTGTTGGACTTCAGTGTTGTTTGACTGCTTCTCTAGCCAGGTGCTTCTGTGCCTATCTGGCAGCTCGCTTGGTCCTTCTGGGACCTCTAGTACCCTTTTGTCAGTTTGTATTTTTGTGTTCTGCAACTACTCTGTTTAGGAGGTGTCCCATTTTTGTCCCAGTCCTTAGTTCTTTTAGGGACCCCTCTCCTTTATGCTATAGGTCTCCGTTCAGACTAGCTGAAGACTAAGGCGGGTCTGTTCACTCGGAACAGGCAGCCCGCTACATCGTAGGGATTCAGCTTAGTCTTATTGTAGGGACAGCCTTCCCCTATCTTTCCTTAGTTCATGTTGCAGATCATAACACAAATCACATACTTGTGGTGGCATGACCGCCTGCACGCGATGTGTGCGCTCTGAGGATTCAGAAGTCTGCAGTCATAGAGTGATTGCAGACTTTCATCTCAAGCCTGGACAACCCTTTAAAGGGGTTGTCCACTACTTTGACATTGATGCCCTGTCCTTAGGATAGGGCATCAATGTATGATCGGCTGGGGTCCCACACGTGGCATCGCTGCCGATCAGCTGTTATCACAGCTGATCACAGGCCGGAAGTCCTTGCCTGTGGTGCCTGGCCGTCAAGTTGTAGTGGCGGCCGCTTGTAACTGTATATCCGCCTCCTATTCAATTGAATGGGAGGCGGATGTGCAGTTACGAGCGGCGGCCACTACAGATGGACGGCCAAGCACCGCAGATAAGGACTTGTGGCCGCTGCCGCCGGCATGATAACAGCTGATTGATGGGGATGGGGCGTCCGGGACCCCGGCCGATCATACATTGATGCCCTATCCTATGGATAGAGCATCAATGTCAAAGTAGTGGATAACTTTTTTAAGAGTACATTCCCACTTTCAGGATTTGTTGCGGTTTTCACGCTGCAGAATTTTTGTACTTATTATGTAAATTACTGGACACGCATTTTTACACATGCGGATCTTCCTCAACTAAGCAAGTCTATGAGGAAAGTCTACATGCGAACCCACAAGAGAAATCGACATGCTCGGGGTCTGAAGGACACGCCGCATCTCAGTTTCCGCTGGTGATCCGCTGGTGCACAGAGATGCATAGTGGACAGAAAAGAACATCCACTATGCTGTAACATCTGGCTGTTGCGGGTTTGACGCTGCATAAATATGCAGCGTCAAAACCGCAGCAAATCTTGAACGTGGGAACGTACCCTTAGGCTATGTGCCCATGATCCGGAGCCCCTGCGGGTTTGACGCTGCGTGTTTATGCAGCGTCAAAGGAAAGTCTGCAGGTGAAAAAAAAATGGTAGCTATTCCGCAGCATTGGGGCCGCAGGCTGGTATGCATTGTGCGCACATACAGTGTGGCTAGCTGCAGCAATACTAGTGATTAGTGATGGTCTGGGGTCAGATGTACTCACTCTGACAGCCGTGTCCTTTGCTCTGCTGTGCACTCTGCAGCCTGTCCATTCCTCCTTCAGTTAATCCTTCATTAGGAGTGCATGATCTGCAATGCAGATAAATGTGTGTAAAGAAGTCATTTAAACAATTTATTAATAGGCTTCCATTGTCACAGGTGTCCTAATGTTTAGCTCAACCCTCTGGTCCCAGGTTCAGGATCTCTGTGGTGACTGACAGACACAAGACAGTGGCTTGGTGTGAGGGGCTTCCTGACTTTTTATTTGTTTGCAGCCCTCCTCCCCAGTTACCCTAGATAGTTGGCAGAATTCCAAACACGACCCCTCCCCCCTGCCTTAACACCCGCACATCCAAAACAGGACACAAAGTAAAAGAAATTCATTTACATTTCACACTTACAGTACAGAGTGCTGCAGTGAGCCAGAGACTTACCCTGCAGCCAGGCCGGCTCCTCTGCAGCCAGTCAGAGACTTACCCTGCAGCCCTGCCGGCTCCCTCTGCAGCCAGTCAGAGACTTACCCTGCAGCCCTGCCGGCTCCCTCTGCAGCCAGTCAGAGACTTACCCTGCAGCCAGGCCGGCTCCCTCTGCAGCCAGTCAGAGACTTACCCTGCAGCCAGGCCGGCTCCCTCTGAAGCCAGTCAGAGACTTACCCTGCAGCCCTGCCGGCTCCCTCTGCAGCCAGTCAGAGACTTACCCTGCAGCCCTGCCGGCTCCCTCTGCAGCCAGTCAGAGACTTACCCTGCAGCCAGGCCGGCTCCTCTGCAGCCAGTCAGAGACTTACCCTGCAGCCCTGCCGGCTCCCTCTGCAGCCAGTCAGAGACTTACCCTGCAGCCCTGCCGGCTCCCTCTGCAGCCAGCCAGAGACTTACCCTGCAGCCAGGCCGGCTCCTCTGCAGCCAGTCAGAGACTTACCCTGCAGCCCTGCCGGCTCCCTCTGCAGCCAGTCAGAGACTTACCCTGCAGCCCTGCCGGCTCCCTCTGCAGCCAGTCAGAGACTTACCCTGCAGCCAGGCCGGCTCCCTCTGCAGCCAGTCAGAGACTTACCCTGCAGCCAGGCCGGCTCCCTCTGAAGCCAGTCAGAGACTTACCCTGCAGCCCTGCCGGCTCCCTCTGCAGCCAGTCAGAGACTTACCCTGCAGCCCTGCCGGCTCCCTCTGCAGCCAGTCAGAGACTTACCCTGCAGCCAGGCCGGCTCCTCTGCAGCCAGTCAGAGACTTACCCTGCAGCCAGGCCAGCTCCTCTGCAGCCAGCCAGAGACTTACCCTGCAGCCAGGCCAGCTCCTCTGCAGCCAGTCAGAGACTTACCCTGCAGCCAGGCCGGCTCCCTGAGCAGCCAGTCAGAGACTTATTCTGCAGCCAGGCCGGCTCCTCTGCAGCCAGTCAGAGACTTACCCTGCAGCCAGGCTGGCTCCCTCTGCAGCCAGTCAGAGACTTACCCTGCAGTCAGGCCGGCTCCCTCTGCAGCCAGTCAGAGACTTACCCTGCAGCCAGGCCGGCTCCTCTGCAGCCAGTCAGAGACTTACCCTGCAGCCAGTCAGAGACTTACCCTGCAGCCAGGCCGGCTCCCTCTGCAGCCAGTCAGAGACTTACCCTGCAGCCCTGCCGGCTCCCTCTGCAGCCAGTCAGAGACTTACCCAGCAGCCAGGCCGGCTCCTCTGCAGCCAGTCAGAGACTTACCCTGCAGCCCTGCCGACTCCCTCTGCAGCCAGTCAGAGACTTACCCTGCAGCCAGGCCGGCTCCCTCTGCAGACAGTCAGAGACTTACCCTGCAGCCAGGCCGGCTCCTCTGCAGCCAGTCAGAGACTTACCCTGCAGCCAGGCCGGCTCCTCTGCAGCCAGTCAGAGACTTACCCTGCAGCCAGGCCGGCTCCCTGTGCAGCCAGTCAAAGACTTACCCTGCAGCCAGGCCGGCTCCTCTTTAGCCAGTCAGAGACTTACCATGCAGCCAGGCCGGCTCCTCTGCAGCCAGTCAGAGACTTACCCTGCAGCCAGGCCGGCTCCTCTGCAGCCAGTCAGAGACTTACACTGCAGCCAGGCCGGCTCCCTGAGCAGCCAGTCAGAGACTTACTCTGCAGCCAGGCCGGCTCCCTCTGCAGCCAGTCAGAGACTTACCCTGCAGCCAGGCCGGCTCCTCTGCAGCCAGTCAGAGACTTACCCTGCAGCCAGTCAGAGACTTACCCTGCAGCCAGGCCGGCTCCCTCTGCAGCCAGTCAGAGACTTACCCTGCAGCCAGGCCGGCTCCCTCTGCAGCCAGTCAGAGACTTACCCTGCAGCCAGGCCGGCTCCTCTGCAGCCAGTCAGAGACTTACCCTGCAGCCAGTCAGAGACTTACCCTGCAGCCAGGCCGGCTCCCTCTGCAGCCAGTCAGAGACTTACCCTGCAGCCCTGCCGGCTCCCTCTGCAGCCAGTCAGAGACTTACCCTGCAGCCAGGCCGGCTCCTCTGCAGCCAGTCAGAGACTTACCCTGCAGTCAGGCCGGCTCCCTCTGCAGACAGTCAGAGACTTACCCTGCAGCCAGGCCGGCTCCTCTGCAGCCAGTCAGAGACTTACCCTGCAGCCAGGCCGGCTCCTCTGCAGCCAGTCAGAGACTTACCCTGCAGCCAGGCCGGCTCCCTGTGCAGCCAGTCAAAGACTTAC